>NW_026606140.1:13917500-14088606 GCF_029834395.1 Sorex fumeus
TGCACTATGCCAGGCCCCAGGACCTTCTGAATCACCCTCTTCTGCCCTCTTCGATATTCCATGACGAGGCAAAGGCCGATGTTGGAACCTGCTGCATTTTCCTAGCATCGGAGGGTCCAGTGCAAGTTGGCAGTAAGCACCGGTTCCGGCCACTTGTCCTGAGAGAGCTGCAAAGCCACGTCTCAGCTGCAGGTTGGCCAACCCATAGAAGCTAACCAGAACTGATGTTCTCCGCCAGCCCGGAGGACAGGACCCTGGGGCTGTCGCCAGCTGTCATGTTTGTTCTCACCAAGACGTGCAGACATGAGCTGGGCCACTGCTTACTCCAGGCAGGGCCCTGGAACCATCGAAGGAAGCAGTTTGCAAGCTTCAGTGAGAACACTTGGGTCTAACCCTGCAGCTCTGCACCTCTAGGACGCTCCTGGGTGAGTCCAGCTGCTTCGTGGATGAGTGGCCGTTGAGGGAGCAAGAGAGGGGCCGGAACGATATTCCAACGGGGAGGGTGTCTGCCTTGCCTTGCACGGTGCCATTCTGGGTTGGACCCCCCATGCTCCACATAGGTCCCTATGCACCACCAGGAGTGATACTTGATTGCAGAGGTGGGAGTAACCCCTGAGCATTGTCTTGTGTGACCCCCACAGAGAGACAGACAGACAGACAGACAGAGACAGAGGAACCATGACATGGAATATTCCAGAGCCCTTACCGGGCACCCTCACTTAGACCTCAGTCTGGGGTGGCTGAAAGGGTTTCCAGGACCATCCTGCCCAGGGATGCTTGTGGGATGGTTCCCCACCCACCCCAGGCCAACCCCTAACTCTTTTCCAGGACAGGAAAGGTTCCTATCCCCCCATCCCTAGAAATCACCCCTCTGCTTCCCCCGGCAAGGGGGTACCATTGGCAACCCAGAACTGCAGGGCTTGGAAGGAAACTCCGCTGCACGAAGGATTCCCCCTTTGCGCCCCCTCCCCTCCCCGCCCCGCCCCTCCCCACCCTTCCTCCCTCCCTCCTCCCCTTGGTCTCCCCCCTGGAGACTGGAGGAACTTGGCAAGCCATCTCGTCGCCGATCAATCTGTGGTGTAACAATTAGCACTTAGGCACCACTCTTTCTAAACACACGCTTAGAAAACACTTATTAAAAAAAAAAAGGAAGAAGAGTCAGTGGGAGTAGAAGGGAGAGCTGCGGGAGGGGGCGGGGTGTCGGAGCGGAGCCAGGAGGAGGCCCCCCGGGGAATCACGATCAATGCACCGCGGGGCTGGGAGGCATCTAATACCTTATTATTGACGAGGCCAAAGCACTTTGAGGCGTGTTTCCACTGTGAGCAATTAGTCTGCGAGACCGCAGGAGTTAAGCTGACACTGGCGACACCCCCGCCCGCCCCCCATCTCCCCTTCCTCCGCGAGAGCAATTGGCTAACACTTGCACCGGTAGCCGAGGGCCCCCGCAGCCGTGGCGCCAGCCTGCAGGCCTAATGGGACCCATCCGAGGGAGGCCAAATGCTCCCGGCTCCCCGCAGGCCCCCTCCCGCCGCCCACCTGCCCCAGCGCCCGCGCCGCGCCCCTCCCGGCTCCGGGTAACCGAATCCAGTCGGCCCGGAGTCTGTCTGCGCGCCTGCGAGCTGCCCAAATTGATTGTAATGCTTTGCTTGCGCGCACACACTCGGCTGTTTTCTCGCCTCTGCAGGCGGCTGGCAGGGCGGGAGGGAACCAGGGAGCCTTGGCGGGGGCCCGCGGTGGAGACGATGGTTTTGTAGATGGGCTGGAAGAAGCGCGCGCCCCGTCTCCGGCCCTGCGCGCGCGCCGCGCCCCGGCCTCTCTGGTCCCCAACCCGCGCGCGCTGCGCCCCAAGGGCTGCACACTCCCCAGCCAACGGCGCGTGTGTGTCCGCAGGGTGGGGAGACCTGGGGGGCTGAGGGTCCTTCCCGGAGCCAGTCCCGGGGTCACCTCCAAGGAGGGTTCCAAGATGACGAAGTTGATGGGTTCTGGTAAGAACAAACAGAGGTGGATGACGGTGCCCAGCATTTCCGAGCGCTCCAGAAGGGCCACTCCCTGTTTCAGCACAATGAAGACATGGCCTTGAACTGCAGTTCGAATGTGTATTATTATTATTGTTATTAATTAATTTTTAATTGAGATATGATCAATATATAATGCTATATTATCTTCAGATGTACATTTAGTGATTCATTGTTTGAAAATATTGTGAAATGATCACTTACTATAAAGCCAGTTAGCATTCATTAAAGATTTTAACTCCCAGGGGTGGAAGCCAAAAGATAATTCTCTGAAATCTCATGGCACCCACTACAAAGAGACATTATCTCCTCAGTTTTAGGGACAAAGAAACTGCAGTAGGAGATGGTGCAGTGAGATTCTGTCAAAGTTGAACAGTGAATGAAGGTTGGAGAGGGAGGACCCCAAGGCTGGGGATATGATTTTCTGGGTGGGTGTGTGTGTGTGGGGGGAGGAAGCTGGTGCAAAAGCACATAGAGAACAGATATCCCCCAGGGAGGTGGAATTCGGGACCTCCAAGATGAAACCTATGTAGTTAAAGTCACAAAAAGAAGTGCCGAGTGACTTGGCCTGTGGCCCAGATCCGCCTATACAAGCTCAGAGCTCTGTCTCGCCAGCTCTCTCTCACCCTGTCCCCTCAGCCTCCAAGCCCCTACTAGAACTCCTATATTCCTGGAGAACATCTAGAAAGGTGGTTCTAAAGAATATCCAGAATTATTTCCATTCCCGTGGAGCTTGGCACATGCCAGCCATTCAGCACACGTCAGTTAGATGAGTGATGACCAGACCTCAGACCCTTGTTCTTTTGCAAAGAAAGTTTTATCAGCCACACCCTTTCGTTGGCCTGTTGCCCATGGCTGATTTTCTGCGCTAGTGGCAGAGTGTCAGAGACGGGTGTCCTGCCAACCTGAACGTTTACTCTCTAGCTGTTGGTGAGAAGTTTGCTGACTGTGGGAAAGAGTTAAAGACCACCCCTCCTCAAGGTGCTGACTCGACTCCCTTCTTTTCACAAGAAAGTATAATGTCCCCCATTAGACTGTTGGCATTGGTGGAAGTTTCTTGCTCACATTCTGGATAAACTCTTCAAGTCTAGAATCCAGCCATAAATTTAAAGGGGTGAGTCTGATAAAGTCTGATGAAATTGAATGAACAAAGTCAAAATGAAGAAATAGGAGAGGGAAGGAAGAGAAAGACAGGTGTGTCCAGGCAGGGATGAATGTCAAATCTGGGAGTACGTGTGTTCATTCTTGCTTTGGGAACACTTCTCACAGGAAGTCCTTCAGGCCCGAAAACAATGATTCTGTGGTCAGGTAGTTCCAGCCAAGAGTCTCTCTTTCTAGTGCCATAATGCCCTGCCCTAGAATCCGGGGGGGAGAGGTGGAGAGTTGAAACTACCCTTTTGATTAGCTAGAAGGACTGTCTTCCTCAAAAGTGAAAAACCAAACTTGTTCTTGGAACGCGGGAGACCCCAGCCGACAGACTGCAGATGCCATCGGTCCCTTAGGTGAGTTCTGTGTACCTAGAACAGCATCCCTGCTAAGAGATTTTTTTCAAATGAAAAGAGTTGCAATGTTTTGAGATGTTGGTTAGTTGGCAGAAGAAATTGAATTGGGTGTATCAAACGATTGGGAGGAAATTGTCTAAGGAACATAAAGTAAGACCAGACTGATGGGTTTCACTCTGGTCTTAAGAGCAGAGTTTATGGGTTTCATAAGCTTCCAAGGAAAGTGAAAGTGTTGGGGAAGTGCTCATGGGGGTGGGAGAGCAAAGGAGAGACACCTCCACCCACAGTCACTAGAGGTTACACGGCACGATTCCTCCTTCCACCCACCACAGAAGACATCACCAGCCTATCTGTTCTTCTTCCCTTTGGAGTTCTGTGTCACTCTGGTGTCTGAAGAGCCTGGATGAGGCTTCCACTAGCACAGGTGGTGTGAGAGGTAAAATCATTCAACCCTCTAGTCCATAGAAGAGGCATGCAAGAGGAAATCACTTGTATTTCAACACACCTAAGACCGGAGTGTGGGGTAGACATCCCGGAGAATGGACATCATTTCCGTTCTGTACCTGGCAATAGTTGACCTGGCAATAATCCTCCTGAACTCCATTGAAAGGGGTGTTGAGAGAGGAAAGGAGAGAGGGAGGGAGAGACAGAGATGGAGAAGAGAGAAAATTAGGATAATTTTATAAGCAAAGACTGTCTAGAAGACAACTTACAGATGTTCTGTTATGGACAACTGTTATGTGATGACTTTCACCTTGAATGAATGTACTCTTCTTTAATCCGGGTATTGGCCAACTTTATGTCAAGGCCAGATAACCTTTGAGGCTTATGGAGACCCTATCTCAACTCTTGAACTCCATCTCGGGAATACAAGTAATTCCAAGGACAATACATAAACAAATTGAGTACTGTTGTTTCAATAAAACTTTATTTACCAAGCATGTTTCCATAGCTCATCATTTCCAGTCCCTGCTTTAACCAGTCAATTGTAGCCATAGTGGTAGTTCACAGAATGTGTTAATGGCAGCTTTGCACAGAAAGAGTTTTCTTCTCAGAAGAAAGAGAAGTTGAACAGAAGTCCACAGAAGTTGAACCTCTCTTGGACATTCTGGGGTTAAGATGAAGTCTAGCTGTAACTAAGTTTCTTACCTGCAAGTTCTAATAGATATCCTGTGGCTTGCAGCGCACCACATTGCATTTATCTTCGACAATTTGTTTCCTGGGGTCCCCCTTCTATTGTCATGTCCTATTCATATATGACAGAGGTGAAAGAAACTCAGCAAACTTGTTATCCCCCATGGCTCCGCATGGCAGACATCACTAATCAATCATGATATTTTTCTCACCAGGTCCACCCAAGTCCTTGAATCCACATATAGTGGATCACACAGAGGTGGACTGCCAGGATAAAAATCCTCTTGTTAGAGTCATAAGAGAAAGAGTGAAAACATAGGAATGTCATAGAGGTTTCAGAATAGACAAGACCCAAATCCCCAAACCCCCCCAACACTTCGAGCTAAAATTGTTCCTTAACTGACTTACAGGGCAGTGTTAAAAAAAAAAAAAAAAACCTTGCCAAGTCGTTGAGAATTTTCAGTTCTCAGCAGATGTTCTCACTCTTGTCATTCTTGAGGGCCCCCTGGAAGCTGGGTTCCAGCTGCTCCTTGGGAGGAGCCTTGGGGCGGGGCCTGGAAAATATTTCCAACTGAGTTGGGAGGAACTTTTCAGCCCCAACTCTGGTGAGTATTCAGAAGGTGCCAGAAGTTGAAGCCAGACCTGACGGTGTGTCCGGAAACCCCTATGCAGGGTGCCCCTGCTGATGGCCCCACTATGGTACATCCTCTGCCCTGCACCCGCCAGGTAGAAAGGGCACATGTGGGTGCATTGCTCTTAATGAATGTGGCGATTTACCGCAATAGAACCAATCAGATTGGCACCTCTGACCTCCGTCCAGCAGGGGCCAGCTGCAGGGATGAGAGGAAGGAGGAGACTGCACTAGAGGCCTGTCCTAGAGTAGCCCTCACAGTCCTGAGACAGCTCGCGGCTGGCCACTTATTCCCTACAGTGTCACAACGCCCCCCACCCCCACTCCCAACACCTGAGCCGTTATTTAAGTTGACCAAGACATCAAGGATAGTTCCTAAGCACACAAAATTCAACGGCGACATTTCAAGAAGCGGCTGGGATAGTTCTCATAGCCAATCAGCAGGGCCCTTAAAGTCTAAAGTCGTGATAATCTCCCTTTCTTTTCTGCCCAGTGTCTCCCTTCCCACCCAAAAAGCCCCAGATCGTCCCATGCTGTCCTATCCTGGGTGTTTGCTGCCCCCCTGCAGGGGCACGTTTTCTTGCTCATTTTCCCTCCTAGTCTCTCCCGGGTGCATGTTTGCTCGCCCCATTGTTCTCTAAGACCCAAACTGTTCTGTCCAGGGGACTATCCTAACTTTGGGATTTTTGCTCGGGGGAGATTAACTCCCTGATTTCCCTCCACCTTCCAATGTGCATCACTCCCGGTGGAGAAATCGTCTTTTCACACCTGCCAAATGCAGCTTCCACATGCAGCTCCCCCTGCTTTTGATCTACCTGGGTGGGGAGGGGTCGGCCTCGGGACAAGGGATGGGAAAACCTGGTCAACAGGTGGTTCGGCTGCAGGGAACAGGGGTGATCAGAGGCTGGCAGGGCACACTAGAGAGCTCAGAGATACAGTGTGTGTGTGTGTGTGTGTGTGTGTGTGTGTGTGTGTGTGCACGTGCGTGCATGTGTGAGAGGGTGTAGAGATTCAATATGTTTGTGTGTGTGGGGGGTGAGATTCAATATTATTGTGTGTTTGTGTTTGTGTACGTGTGTGTGTATCCAAACCAGGGCATCACACTTTCAAGACCTGAACTCTACCAAGAGCCACATCCCCAGCTCAGAGAAGTTTGGGGGGAGGGGCCCAGTTGATAGCACGGGGGCTAATGCATTGTCTGAGAGGGATCCTGATTTGGTCTCTGGTACCTCATGGCCACACAAAGAGCCACTCTGGAGGCCCTGAGCACCACTGGGGTAACCTAGGTAACCCCAGGCACCATGGGCCCCAAGCTACATTGCATCCTCAGGCCTTAGCATTGAACCCACGGCCCAGCTGGCTGAGTAATGCTGGGGTGGCCCCTAGACCACCAGAGCAGTCCATGGACGAATCCCTCCCTTCCTCACTCTCTATCTAAGCACCTGCATTTCTAAGCATCTATCAAGAGACCGTGCAGTACTGGGATGCACTGCTCTTCTGCCTACAAAGTGTGTGCTCCGGTCCTACTATTGGGTCATCCTCCTGTCCCACCCGACAGCCCTTTTATGTTCCTTCCTCATGGAGCTAACGGCTGTCTCTGCAGCCTGGCCTTTCCCAGAAGGCGCTAGACAGGAACCCCTGCTGCCAGCAGCCATGTGGGCCTGACTGTCCTCTCTTTGCTGAAGACTCTAGACATTGGCCCACGCTGTTCTGCTCTTGGCAGTCAAGGTGGTAGTATGCATTGTTCTCTGTTCAGTGCTGAATAGTATTCCAGGCCCACACAGCACAGTTAGCCCCTCATTCCTCACGAGAGGGACTGCGGGCTGGGTATTCCTAATGGCCCCAGATGACATCCTGTTTGGGGGCATTAGGAAGGACGCCACTGTGAACAACTGTGTCCCCCTTTGTATGGACATCTGTTTGACTTCTCTCTGAGCCACACTGCTAGGGAACATGACCAAAATATGTTGGACTACACCAGAAGCTGCCAGGCTGCTTTCCAGAGCGGAGTCCCAAGTTTGCATCTTCTCAGCAGTGGATGAGAATTCCAGTCGTGTGGTTGCGTCCTCACCAGCTTCTCCCTTCCCTTCCACAGCGTGGGTGTGCAGTGAGGCTTCCCGGCGGTTTGTGCTGGAGTTTTCCCATGGCTTGTATCTGAGCATCTTTTCGTGGGCTTGTGCATCCTGAACTCGTCTTATTTGAGTTTCAGGGGTTGTTTGGGGAGTGAGAGCCATCACCGGCTTCTTCACTCATCATTATTATTTCTATTTGTTGGGACTTATTATGTGCTGAGTGATGGACAGGCACTCCTGCTTGGGTGGTGGGGTGGGGGGGTGGTCAGTGGCTTCCGTTTCTTTCTGCCTCTGGACTCTGCCATTCGCTCTATTGGCTTCATTTCTGGGCTCAACGGGCAGGACCTTTGATCCTTGGGAAAAGTCAAGTTGGAAATTTTCCTTCCTGTAGGAAGGAAGAGGGGGTTAGGCTGCTGGGGTCTCTAGCTGATTGGCTCATTGGGCATTGGAGAAGCCAATCCCTCTGGCCTGACGGCTGATTGGCTAGACAATAGGTTGCCTTTAGATCAGTGGAGGGGATCTTTATAGGCGGAGGCTAGGGGAGTTGGGGCCCCTGAAGTCAATGGCCCCATTAGATGGGGCAATCTGGTCTAGTCCTGTGTCCTAGTGGGGCTTTGTGCCCCTTCCTTTCCAAGAGGGAAAGTCCATGAGATTAGGAGGGGAAGACTTCTCTGGGTAGCTGGAAGCTCCAGACCCCAAGTGTGAATCATTGGCATTTCCGGGTCTGTCAAGGCCCCTCCTGAATCTGCTTCTCAGGATCCCAATAGGCCCAGTGCAACACGGACGTGAGGAGCAATGGGATATGGATGGAGTTTGGGTGCACTCAAGGCCTGGGGGTGTGGAACTAACTGGGATGGAAAGAGAAGCCTTCTAGGCGGTGGCCAGAGGCCAGCTATCCCCATCCCTGAGGGCCAATAGGAAGCTGACTTCAACGTCTTTGGACACCCAGAGCTGAAGGGAGGTGCTGGGATTGGGTTGCCCTTGGACGTGGGCTGGGAGAAGACAGGGAAGCAAGGTGAGACTTGGATCCTGTTCCTTTTCTGAGCTGAGTCTGGAACCTTCCACGGGCAACAGGAAATGCATTTTAGTCAAAGAAGCTCTCTTGGGAAGAACAGGACAGAGCCAGCAGACTGCAGAGCATGGCTGGCAAGGGCTTGTGGCGTCTCAGACTACTTTGCCCTCTAAGGACGTTTTGCAAGATTGTGAGCCCAAGCCAGGAATGAGCGGAACTTAGCATCCTGTGACAAGCACTGGGTGGGAGTAACCACCAGGCCACATGGCCTCTGTGACCCGTGGTGGTCAATACCGTTCCTTGTCGCGAGAGGTCCTTGAGTCTTGTGCTCACTGGGGGGACCCCCGGGGGCCCAGAATACGGTGAGGGAGCAAACCCCAGATACTACGGAGCTCTCCCCAGTCTCACACAAAGGAATGCCTCTGCCCACTGGCCATCTTGGTGGCATCTGATGCAGCTCCAGCAGTGGGAGATCTGGAGTCAGGGCTGGGGGAGGGAGGTATTTTCTGGCTCCTGGCAGACACAGCGGGTGCCGCACACTGGGGTGCCCCTGGAATGACGAGGGTGCAGAGCACTGACACCATGGGTGCGAGCTAGAGAGGCAGCTGTGTCCACCCTCATCCCCCCCACCAGGCAGGGCTACGAGATCCTGGGCTCCTCCCACACCCCCAGATATCCCAAATGGCTTCTGCGCTGCAGCTGCCAGCCCAGGAACAATGAGGTGACACGGATACAGGCTGCGGGCCAGCACGTGCTTCCCTGGCAGGTGGGGACGGCAGGCACAGCTGGAGGGGAAGCTGTTGTGGGCGCCGGAAGTCTCTCAGCTTAAACAGGACGCAGACAGGAGAGCGGCATCGAACACGCAGGAGAGAAGGAAGGTGAGTCCGGAAGTCAAGCTTCCCTCAGCCGAGATGCAGTGGCGGCTCTTCCCACTCCAGGAGGGAATTATTCTTCTAGAAAGATCCGTCGCTGTTTAAATGGGATCCCCTTAAACAGCGCCTGCCATTGCACTATTGCACCATCAGATATTTGAGAATAACCTGTATTGGTTTCCACGGACTTCTAGAACAGATAATTACACGTGTGTTGGCTTCAAATAGCAGGTATCGGGCCCAAAGAGATAATCCGTGCATACAGGAGGTCCAGTTTCCCTCCCTGACACTGCACCGTACCTTGGACATGGCCAGGAGTGACCCTGAAACACAAAGCCAAGCGTCTCCCCTCACTACTGTTAGGTCAGACTTCAAAATAACAAACCAAAAATAAATAAATCACAACCAAATCCCAGCTGGTGTTTAGTCTCATGCAGATACAGAGTTGACAGATTTGAAATCAGTATCACTGAGCCTGAAGCATGGTTATAAAGGACTCACATCTCAGATAGTTTGAATGGATTCTTTCTCTTCTGTCACAAGAAGTCAGGAGGGAGACATGTGTTGGCATCAATTTCGTGACTTCAGTATCCCCATGATATTCTATTTCTCTTCCTGCTGCAGGCCTCATGGCCACACAACAGCTGCTATACCTCCAGCCATTACATCTGCTTTCCAGGTTAGAAGGAAAAAGAAGGGTCAAAAAAAAAATCCTCAGATCATCCCCATTTTTTTTCTTTTAATCAGGAAAGGAACTGATTTCCCAGAACTCTTTTAACAGATATCTACTTCAATCTCGTTGGCAGCATGGAGCCCTGGAGTAGGCAGGAAAGATCTAGAAATACAGTAGGATTTCTTTAATATATATCTCTCTATATATATCTATATACAGATATATTTGACAAAATGAGACTTGTCAAGAAAAGCCATGGACTGAGAAGCTGGGAATAGAATGAGTGAAAGAAAGAAATGAAGTATTAAAAACTATCCTGACGGGGTGAGAGAAGAGAGAGAGAGAGAGAGAGAGAGAGAGAGAGAGAGAGAGAGAGAGAGAGAGAGAGAGAGAGCACAATGGGGGCACTTTTCTTGCATGTGACTGGCCCTGGGTCAATCCCTGATACCACCTTGATCACAGCCAGAGGTCACTCCTGAGCACAGAGCCAGGAGCAACCCCTGAATACTACTAGACGTGGCCCCCAAACAAAAAAAAAGTTAATAAAAAAATAGATAAAAGCTCATAAAAAATAGTCCCGAGGGCCCGTGGGTCTGCAGCCCAACTCCTGAGCTTTGTGGTCGTGTCCCACTAAAGCCTCCCACAACAGCACATTCCCTGGGCATCCACTACCAAGAGGACAAGCCTTGCGTACCATCTGCTTGTTCTCTCTGCCTCTGCCCATCTGGCAGGGGCAGAAACCCTCCACCGGGGTACAGGAGTCTTATTCTGCTCAGGCAGGCAGCACTGAGCCAAGTGGAGCTACCACACACTCACTTCTCCAGCAAAAATGCCACCCTACAGAAGGGTGCTCGCCGAGAGTTCCCCAATTCCTGTCTTTTACAGAGCCGAGAACTCCAGCTCTCTCATTGCCATGGCTGGTCGCCCACCATGCCACAGACAGCTGCAGCCCCACTCCTTCCCAGGGCCCCCCTGACCACTCTGGGTTAACTGCATGAGGATAGTAAAGGGGTGGAGAACCCCTTGCAGGGAGAGGGGTTGGATGCTTCAGGCAAACACTTCCTTGAATCAAACACTGCATACCTCTGTGATAGATGCAGGTGAGAACCACTTTGGGTGGGTGGGTGGGGGGTAGGGGGTAGGGCAGTGATTAGGGCTCAGGCAAGTCTTGTGTGGTTCCTGGAACTTCCTGATCCCTTGAGTATCACCAGGTGCAATCCTAGAAGTCTCCAGCACAGCCAGGGTGGTCCCAGGGATCCCCAACACCACAAGACCTAAGAGTACCACATCCTTGGCCCTTGCACAGAACCTATGGCTTAGTTGGCTGAGAATCACTGATGGAAAATCCCAGAATGTTCTAAGAAACAAAAGATAATCACTTAAAAAAAAAAGATAATCACTTACAATCACACACACGTGTGTGTGTGTGTGTGTGCGTGTGTGTGTGTGTGTGTGTTCAGGGGGAGGGGATGGCTATGTACTTTCCAGTCAGCCACTCTCAGACTTCGCTTCTCGTGGACTTCCCCTTCCTCCCCTTTCAATAGGCTCACTTGGGGTCCACACTGAACAATCTTCAAATCTTTTTTGCTTTCAACACCCAGATCCTGCTCCTGCCCCCCAACATCCATACTCAACGAGCTCGTAGGGGTGGATCCCCCTTCCGGAGCAGAGTCTGAGCCTGGCGGGAAGACCCCTTTGGGATGTTTGGAAAGAAGCAAGTGAGGAGTTGGAGGTCAGTGTGGTCTGTCCTGCAGCGGGGGGCAGCACCCGGGGTCTTACTTTCCATCTTAATTAGTCACTTCTGTCTTGGCCCTGCTTTAGGGGGCGTGCCAGTGTTTGGCCTCTGAGCCTTGAGTCTTTGCAAAGGCAGACAGAAGTTCAGCGGGATTGAATTGGGGCATCTCTGTCCCCCAGCTCCTGCTCCCCAGACCTCCAGGGATGGAAGTTTAGCCAAGATCTTGTCCAATGGTGGCAGGCATCTTGGTCCGACAGCTTTTTCTCAAAGGCCCTTGGGGGTAAGTGTCTGATCCCTTGGCCAGAAGTTATTACGGGGAAGTGTGACCTTGACCAAGTTATTTTGCTGCCCCGAGCGCCTGTTTTTCTCCCTTGCACTGCCTTGCTCTCCAATTCAATCAAACAGAGCCCACGCAGCTAAGGCATCGGCGACAGAGCCTGGCGCCTAATAAGCCCTAATGAAAATGGGCTCCTTGTCCTTCTTCTCTTATAATGTGGCGACGCTCTTAGCTGGAAAGCCCCAGCTTGGAATATATGATCAGTTGCTTCTTCTATAGCTACAATTTCCTTGAGTGCAGAATGGAGCCATGCCAGAGCTCCCAGGGGTGGGGTAAGGGGTGGGGGACTCAGAAATGTGCGTGAGCACGGCCAACTGGAGCAAAGGCGATGCACCCGTTGGGAGAACATGGGTGCCCACAATGTGCTGAAACGAAGGTGAGCATTCCCACTCGGGCCAGGGTCTGCGTGTGGGGTGAGGGGTCCACATCTGGACAGGAAGTTGAGCACAGGGAGGAGAGGACTGGAGGTGGATGGGAGACATCAGGCCCTGCATCAGAGAAAGGAGGGAAAGGCAGAGGGAAAATAATGGAGACACTGGAAAATTATTAAATGTAGGACGGAGGAGATGAGTCGCACCATGACTTAATGGGAGGAGGCAAAGCCAGAGAGGTCCTGGGCTTTGGCTGGGGCAAGGTCTGGAAGGTTCCAGTGTGGGCAGCACCAGGCGTGGAAATATTCTGGTCTGGGTCTTGGGGAGTTAGAAAAAAAAAAACAGGCAGCCCTGGAAGAGCCTGGAAGAGCTCAGGGATTAGATCCCAGGACTGTAGAAGGGAGAGGTGCTGGGAAGAAGCAAATTCTGTTGGTAGATCCTTGGGCAATGTTACTGCATTGTTCCATTGATAGAGAAATCAGGTTCTAGCCAGCCCCGCCTGTCCACATTGAGTTTGCACGTGTCTCCTCTATCCAAGTGAGTTTTATTAGGGGTTTCTGTTTATCTCCTTGTCCAAAAGATGTGTGTGAGGATCTGGGAGGTGTTTCAATCCTTGCAGTTGGAGTGAGTTCAGAGGTATATGTCTGGAAGGGCACCCTGTCCAGGGTGGGCTCTCCTCCTCCCAGCTGCCTATGCTGCCAGTAGAGAATCTCACTCTCGGTGACCCTGAAATGAAATAAGTGAGGTGGAAAATGAATGAATGATTGGATGGATGGATAACTGGATGGACAGCTAGTTGGATTGGTGGATGGATGGGTGGGTGGGTGGATGGATGGATAGATGGATGGGTGAATAGTGGGTAGATGGATGGATAGATGGCTGCATGAGTGGGTGGATGAATAAATGGATGGATGGTGGACGGCTGTACTGGTGGATGATGAATGAGTGGATGAGTGAATTGATGGATGGATGGATTAGTGGGTGGGTGAATGGATGGATGAATTGATGAAAGTATGAATAGATTGGTAGAAGGATAGGTGAATAATGGATGGAGGGGTAGACAAATAAATGGATGAATTGATGAAAAAAATGTTTATTAGAAGTGTTTGGGGTCTTCATTTATAAATTTGGTGATTTTCTGTAACCAAAAAAATGTGCTTCAGGCATTGATCTCTTGTTTATATCATTAGTTATGTCAATTGCATGACTCTTTTTGTTACTTTCAGGTAAAGTCAGTTTTCACCATCCTCTGGATGTGACAGGTGGAGAGAAACTATTCCATATGCAGGGAAGTGCACCAACGCCCTCCCTGGGACCCAAGGGGAGTCACAGCTTGAAGCCTGTGGCCGAGCCCCAGCCCCAAAGTCCTACCTAGGTGCCCATTTGACTTCCCTTTCTAATCATGGAAGAGCTGTCATTCATAACACTCACAACTACTTGTCACTCACCTCATGTCTGTTCTCTGCCCTTCCTATGGACAAATGGCACCCTCCCGCATCCCTATTACGGATAACATTATTCTCCTCCCTTGACGGAGGAGGAGACCAAAGCCCAGAAAGAGAGAGAGAGAGAGAGAGAGAGAGAGAGAGAGAGAGAGAGAGAGAGAGAGAGAGATCAAGCAACACTAACTCATGCAGGTGATTAGAAGCCCTCAGTCACCCACCCATTCTTCGACAGATAACTCCCCCTCAGCCACTGAGAGGTTCCCATGGACATGCAGGAGTGCTTCATCTTCCAGGTGAGGACGGGGGCCGGAAGGGGCCCCCCGAGTGCTATTCAGGAGGACCAGGCCCCTTCTAAGCTTCTAGGCCTCCAGGGCCCGTGGTTCTGCAGGAGCCCGAGGCCAGATAGTGCCCTCGAGAGAAGTGCCACTTCCTTTGGTAGTTCTTCTAAGTTCACCTCTTCCCTTACCGGTGCAGCTTGAGATGCGACACTTGTGTGGCAGCAGAAGAGACCTTGGAAGAGTGGCCTGCATGGGAGTGGATCCCTCCCCAACCCCTGTTGTGCTGACCATTCATCAGACACCCCTTCCTTGTGACCAGTCCCCTGATACCTCATCCCTATCGGCATCTCCCTAGACAGCCCCTTCCTGTGGCTGCCACACCTCCCTTCCTGTTTCTTCCTGCGTGGCCCTCTGTGCTTTGACCCCGAGCTGTTTCCCTGCTGCTGCGAAAGTTCTGGGCTGCCTTCAGCTGGACCTCCTCTGAGCTGGGCTCTGTACAAGAAGGTGTCCCAATGTCTTTTCTTTATGCACTCTTTCCTGCTGCCCTGGAAACCACTGACGCCGGATCCTTCTAAACCAAGTCCAAGTGTGCCCTGTGGGCAGACCTCTCCAGCCTTCATGGCTGCCCAAGCACACGGCCTTCTCCTCCCCAGAACCCCTGGGAGCTGGGCTAAAAAAGTCACAAGTGGACAACTCCATGGCTGTCATTTGCTCTGAGTCGCGGGAGAGCAAACATCGCCCAGAGACTCTGGACAGGGCCCTTCTCTCTTCCCCAAGGCCAGGGTGATTCCCAGGAGACTCTCTGGCCAGGTAGGCGTGGAGGGTTGGCACATGCCCAGCCCCGGAGTGGCGTGAAGCCAGAGGCCTCCTGGCGGTTCTCAGGCACGCGGGCGCGGGCCCTGCGGGAGCGGGCAGAGGAGAGACCGCATTTCCAGCCGACGCCAGCCCTGGCCCCAGACCTGCCAACTCCTGCGGATTCCGGCTTCGCCTTGACAAGCGTTTTCCCTGCAGGCCTCTGGGATTAGCGACTAAATGATCAGAAAGCACTTAAAGAGAGAAAGCCCTGCGTAAAGGCGGAAATAATCCCCCGTCATTTCACAGGGAATTAACGTTCCCAAGGCCCTCGGACCTTCCCCGCCCCGGCTGCTCTGGCTCCGAAGCTGAATAATCAAGGTGCCAGCCCAGGGGGCTTGCAAAGGCCACCCTCCTGGACCGCGCTGCAAAAATGAGGGAGACTGAGGCACGAAGCGGAGATGGGATGACAGAGATGCAGGAGGGCAATACAGAAGTCATGGCAACCCCAGGACGCGTGATGGCAGCTGGGTAACACGGCAATGATGGACGTTTGCTTGGGAGGTTTCCCGCTTCCAGTCCGTTTCCCAAGCTGAGCTGTGGGTCCGAGCCGTGACTACTGAGTACCTCTGAGTCGAAGCGAAGATCCTCACAGTGGTCAACAATCCTCACACGATCTCTCAGCCGCACCACACCAACTCTGCTCCATCACCCTTTGGGCATACAATAGTTCTCTTCTGCCACAGGCCCTTTGCATGAGCCGCTGCCCCAGGAAAGTTGGGCTCCCTCACCTCCTTCAAACCTCAACACGACCTCACCCAGTGCCCGTTTCATCCTGGACCCTCTACCCCAGTGCCTTTCCAGCCTTTTTCCCTCTGAGCCCTGTCTCCTACTTATGAAGGAGCCCATTGAAGAGGAATCTAAGAGCGCCATCTCTGTCCCCCGGTTTCCTCTGATACCTGAGGTCCCCAGAGCGTCTGGCTCTGTTTGCTCTTGTCAGTCCCGGAGAGAAATGGCCTCCGGGTCTATGGCTAGGCCATAGCAGGGGTCCCTGCGTGCTCAGCACTTGTGGTCGCTCTTGACCCTTTCTGGGTCACTCTGATGACATCCTGCTTCCCAACCTGCTCACCGCTGGGGTCCTGAGGCGCGACTGGGGTGACACCCACCCTTCACAGGGATTTGCTAAAGGCACAGACATGTGCTTAAATGAATGAATGAGCCAACTAGGTGAACAAGTGAATGACCCATTGAAATCAATTTCCCTAAGGTGGGGAAGACGATTTCCAAAGCGTGGGAAAAGCCGGAATGATTCAGGGGCAGCCAGAAGACGACGAGGGTGGGGAAGACTCTATTTGCCCACTTGAAAAAAGGTTTCCAGGGGCTGGAGCGATAGTACAGCGGGTAGGGCGTTTCCTTGCACGCGGCTGACCCGGGTTCGATTCCCAGCATCCCATATGGTCCCCTGAGCACCGCCAGGAGTGATCAATGAGTGCAGAGCCAGGAGTGACCCCTGAGCATCGTCGGGTGTGACCCAAAAAGCAAAAAAAAAAAAAATTTCCAGCGAGGGGGAGCTTGTTTGATTTTTTTTTCCTCAGAAAAAAAGGGGCTTTAGGCCACATATGTTCGGGGAACTTCAGACGAAATGCGTGATCCAGCTAAATGGACAAAGGACTAAATGCTCCGTCTGGCCATTTAGCTTCCAGGCATGCTTCCCGCTTCTCACAGGCCTGTATTCTCCTGCCCCCCCACCCCCCACCCCCGCCTTTTGATGTGAGTGGACCAGGAGCCCAATCCGGCCGGGTTCAGGGAGAAAATCACCTGTGCGAGGAGAAGACAGTCCCGCCGCCGGCAGCGGGCAGGGAACACGGCTCAGAGCCTCCACTTAATGTAATTGAGTGTGAAGGCCGGCTGGAGACTCCGGCGCCCGCCGCCCCTGTCCAGAATATAGACACTATTGGCTGCTAATTGGCGCCAGTGGGCTGGTGCTAATTGTCCTAATGCACTTGGCTTGATGGAGGAGGAGGCTGCCGGCCGGGGTGGGGGGCTCCTTGGGAAATGGTGGGGGGCGGGGGAGGGAGTGGGCGTCCAGCTGCAGCAGATTCTGCTCCGTGGCTCATAAAAGTTGGAGCGGGCTTTAATTTGGCATCAAATATTTAAGCAGCTTTGAGGGAGAAGACGTAGGGGGGAGGCGCAGCGCACACTGGAGATTTGCTTGTGGTGACCCGCAAGGGCCCCAGGGGGACGAGCCCCCCGATGCTGGCCTTATCCACGGGTCACACCGAAGCCTCTGTCCCCAGCATTGGCTAATTAATTGTGTGAATTTCTAATGGCCCTTTCAGTCCCTACTCCTGCACCCTGGCCTCTCCCTCACCCCCTCTGCCCTTCCTCCCTCGGTCTGCCTGCTCCCATTCACTCTCGGTGTCTCTGGACTGTGCACTGAGGCAGGTGAGTCGGTGTCATCTGCAGAGGGAGGCGGTGTTGAACAGGACAGGCTGCGGAGGGCCAGGGTGCGGGAAAGAGACTGGGGAGCCTTGTGGTCTCATCAATTCACTCAATCTCCTGGACCTCAGTTGCCCTAACAGGGTTTTCAGGCAAGCAGGTGTTCAGAGACTGCACACCCCACTCCCTGGTGGAAGCCAAGATGTTTTAAGGCATCGTGGAAATATATCGATACGTGTGCATGGGTATCGTTTGGCAGCTGTTGGCTGCAGTGAGCGTGAAGGGGGATATGTGTCTGTTCCGCTTTCTGTGCCACAGATCTGCATTGAAAAGCGGCCCAAAAGCTGAGGTAGAGAAGGGACCAGCAAGCAAAGGATGCTTGGAGGGCTCGCTCGGGATGGGAGATGCTTGCTGAAAGTATAGACCAAACATGATGGCCACTTAGTAGCTGTATTGCAAACCATAACACCCAAAAGGACAGAGAGAGTAAAGGGGAATGTGCCTGTCACAGAGGCGGGGAGTTGGAAGGGGTGCTGGTGGCGGGAGGGATACTGGGATTCGTGGTGGTGGAGAACGGGCACTGGTGGAGGGATGGGTACTCGACATTGTATGACTGAAATGCAAGCACGGAAGTGTGTAAGACTATAATTGTATCTCACGGTGATTCATTCAATTTCTTTTTTAAAAAGTGGCCCAAAGAGATGGTGTCCGAGAGGCCATGACCCACTCCGAGCGATGCCACTTTCCGTGGTATGGATGTGCTCAGTGTGATTGACTGCCAGCCACTTTTGCCTCAAGGACACGACCGGGAAGGATGACAGAAAGCGGGAGTCTGTGCTGTACTCTGTGACAGTAACTCGTCCTGCACAGACCACAGGGACCTGCAGTAAATGGCAGGGAGTTCTGACTGCGCGTTCCCTTTGCTTCTGAAAGCATTTCCCTGCAAACATATTGACTTTTGAATTTTCAGCCCGGTTTAACCACGGGCTTGCGTAGCTCCTGCCAATTTGAGGATAGATCTCATGAATCTTGAGGGTTAGTGCTCACGGACCAGTGTGGGTGCTGAGTGTGTGGATGTGGGAGTGGGTCGGTGCTGAGTGTGTGTGTGGAGGAGGGGGGGTGAGTGTGGGAGTGTGGAAATGTGTATGTAGGAGTGTGGGATGCTGAGTGTGTGGGTGTTTAATGTGTGGGTGTGGGAGTGTGTGGGTGTGGGAATGTGTGTGTGTAGAAGTATGTGGGTGCTGAGTGTGTGTGTCGGGGGAGTATGTGGCTGTTGAGTGTGTGGGTGCTGAGTGTGTGGGTGCCTGTTTATTCAAGAACCCCTAATTTCTAATGGGAGACTTGCCTACAAAAGCCATCTTTCAGAGGATTCCGTTAAAGTCCACTGAAACAAGGAAACAAGCAAACAAACACCCCAAGGACAATGACCCAGAGAGTCATGGGGTGGGGACAATGTCTGTTCTCTGAAAAGAGCTCAGCTGCTGACCACCCTCCCCCCCCCACCCCGCCCCTCAGCTCCTCAGCTGCCTCCTTTACCAGGGCCGGAGCCAGAGTGGGGTGGGGACAGGGGGCATCCGGTTGTGGGGTGGGCAGAGGAAGGGTGAAAGGGACCCTGGTCCTTTCCTCCTGGTCCTCTCCAGAAGGCGGGCAAGGATCACGAAGGTTCCTCTCTACAGGAGGACTCGCCGTTGCTGCGAGAGAAGGCTCTAGAATGGCCCTGACTGCAGCCAGGAGCAGGATTTGCTGAGGCCGTTTCTTAAGCAGACGAACACGTGGTGCCTGACCCCTGGGAATGCATCGCTCCCTCCTTAACTCACAGATTTGGTTTATAAAACTTCGGGGTGGGCACACCAAGATTGGGGAACTTTTGTGCCGCCACAAGCCTGGATTTGACAGGCCCAGAAATGGACCCATGAGCCCAGAAGAACCGGAGCCTGGACTGTGGGGCCAGGGCTGTAGTCCAAGGGGTGGGCGACCCAGAGGAAACACCAGCAGGACATTGTGAGGCCCCCGAGAGCAGGAACCCACAGAACGGAGGCGGTGAGCAAGCTGCTGCCATCTGACCTCCCCGGCTGGTCCAGGCCTTGCTGCCTCTTGCCCGAGGACCTCTTGTCTCAGGGAGAAACGGGGTCCAGGGCCCTGTCCCAGGGCAAATGCAGAATCAAGTCTGACCCTGCTTTGTCCTTGGAGGCAGCTGGCAGGGGGACGGGATCGTTCTGCCCCTGGCACAGGTGAGAGGGAACGGTGCCCCGAGAGAGGCTGGCACCCGGCCCTGCGCATCTGTTTCGAAGTCTGGGCTGCCGGGGAAGGCGTGGACAGCAGCCTGGTGCTTCCTGGCCCGTGGGGTACAGCTGGCGCTTGGGGTAAGAGCTGCTCTGGGCATTTGGGGAGAGCTCCGTCCGTGTATCGCTTCCCGAAGTTGGTTTGTCTTCGGGGTCTGGTGGCCATACCCCGTCTTGCTCAGGGGCTACTTTTGGTTCTGTGATCAGGGGATCCCTCTTGAGGGGCTCTGGGGGTTCATGTGAGTGTTGGGGTCTGCCCACAGGTCAGAGCAACTCCTCGGCCCTGGTGCTCTCTCTCTCCTGCTCCTGCACGCTTGCCCACTGGGACCACTTTCTTCTTCTTTTTAACTGAATCACTGTGAGACACAGTTACAAAGCTTTCATGTTTGAGTTTCAGACATACAAGGATCAAACACCCAAGCCTCCAACAGTGCATGTTCTCCACCACCAATGTCCCCAGTATCCCCCACCCCCATCCCAGCCCTCCCCCTGCCTCCATGGCAGATAATTTCCACCATCCTCTCTCTCTCCTTTGGGGCATTCTGGTTTGCAATACAGACACTGAGAGGCCATCATGTTGGCTCCTTTTGCTACTTTCCGCACACGTCTCACTGGGGCCACTTTCAACCCTGCTCAGATCACTGGTGCTGTGAAGTCACTGGGGACACCCCAGCTGGTGCTTGGCGGCGGGGGCCGGGGGGATCGTGAGGTGCTTGGCATATGTTCTGCCCCAGAACTATCTTCCTGAGCCCGTGGCCGGACACACGTCCAGGGAGGCTGACCCTGGTCTGACTCAGAAAATTCAGCGGTGCACAGACCACTGGGCAGTGAGCAGGGGGCCGGGTGAGTAGAGGGGCAGGCTTGGAGAAGCCCCCTTGGCCACCTCCCCGGAATGACGCCAGCCAGAGAGCTGTGTGCGGTGTGTATGCTGTGTCCGGACTCACCCTTTCCCTTTGCTCTCCAGATGGCCCCCAATACGCATATGTTGTTATTGGAAATTTTATTTTCATTTGTATTGTGTTTTGGGCCACACCTGGTGGTGCTCAGCGCTTGCCCCTGGCTCTGTGCTCAGGAATCCCTCCAGACGGGGCTCAGAGGACATGACTGGGTGTCAGGGAGAGACCCCAGGCTGGTTGCTTGCAGGGGCAGTGTCACACCTGCTGTACTATCCAGCCCTTGGCATAGGACACTCTTCTATTCCTGATGAGCAAACGTGCACCGAGCACGTCTGCTCTTGGGCGTTGTGTCCAGACTCTGACCCAACCCTCCCTGCCGCGTCCTTGTTACCCTGTTTCCCAATGTGGACCAGGAGTCTGGAGACGCTAATGAGCTTGACACCCAGGTCAGGCCAGGGGACAGTGGAGCTTGAGCGGTGGCCCTTCCTGGGCCAAGGGGGAGGCTGGCTGGGCTACACTGGTCATTCAAGGCCCGGCTCTCCTTGTGGGGGTTCTGGGGCTTGGGGAGGCTGCCCAGGGGGTCGATGGGTCGAACATCCTGACTCCATTGTTTGGAATCAGAAGGAGTGTGATGTAAGAGAACAGCCTCCAGGGCAGAGGCCGCAAATAGCCCCGAGAGAGAGGAAGCCTGGGGTGCTTTCTGTGGGCTCCGGAGGACCGAACAGGATTGAGTGGGCGGCCCAGCGCCTCCTCACCTGCCAGGATATGGGGGCCCCTGGGAAGGGAGAGGAGGGCAGCTGGGGGGAGTCCGGGATGGGCTCCCTGCCTCTCTCTTCACGGAGTCACAGAGGCTGGGATTGGCATCGCTCTTGTCTTTTCTTTTCTCTCCCTTTCTCTTTTCTTTTCCTGTTCTTTCTTTCCTTTTCTTTCTTTTCTTTTTTCTTTTCTTTTTTCTTCTTTTCCTTCTCTTGTTTTCCTTTCTTTTCCTCCCCTCCCTTTCCCTCACTCCCTTCCCTCCCCTCTCCCCCGTTCTCCCCCTCCCCTCCCGTCCCTTCTCTTCCCTTCCCTTCTCCTTTTCTTTTCTTTTCTTTTCTTTTCTTTTCTTTTCTTTTCTTTTCTTCTTCTCTTTGTTTTTAGCCACGCCTAGTGGTCCTCAGGGCTTACTCCTACCTCTGTGCTCAGGGAATCATTCATGGTGGGACTTGGTCCTTCTTAACACACCTTCTGGTCTGTGGGTCTCCCTTACCACCCCATGGAGTCACCCTGTCTTCTGGGGGTTCCAGGCCACTCCCAGCAGTGCTCGGGGGCTTGCCACTAGCTCTGTACTCAGAGGACCCCATTCAGCAGTGCCTTGCCCACTGCCCTGGCTCTCGGCCATAGCCCTGTTATTCTCTCCTTCCCTCCTGCTGATCTGGTGCCAGTCTCCGGGGGATGCCAGCCCTGGGCTGGACAGGGATAAAGTCCCAGGGTCCCGAAGCAAGAAGACCAAGCGGAGTCTCCTAGCCCCTCCGGGGAAACAGAGGGGAAACGAAGTCACACGGATCCTAATGGAAACAGGTGCCCCCTGGGAGCTGGGCCGCAGTGGCCACAAAAGAACTGAGAGTCTGGGGAGAAGCTCCTTGGCAAAGCTGACACAGCACCCCGCCCGGCGGGGATCACCTCGGGTGTAGCCTCAGCAGCCCCCAAGGGCTGAAGCTTCTGCATCTTCCAGAGACCCCATTGATGAACTGACCAGTCAGAATATCACTATAGGTGGCCACCTCAGAGCACTGCTTGGGAGTCCATCCCCTCAAAAAATATATATATATATATATATATAACTGGTTGCCACTGTGTTTCTCGGGGCCCTGGTGCTGGAGGTGACTCCTGGGGGTCCTGCCGGGGGTCCAGGAGGCTCTGAACACACAACTCTCAATACTCCTAAGCAACCTGGGACAGTGCTCCTGGGCCTGCACCTGGCTCTGCCACCGCCTGGCTAGGGGGAAATGGCTGTACCCCTGATGGCTGTGTGTCTGGTTGTCCAATGGGGTGGACGTTAGGATTCTCGGGTGTGGACAGCCCGGAGAACGAGAATGGTCACGTGTGAGCCAGGGGGTGCCAGCTCACAGATGAACTTGGCTGTCAGAAGCTCAGGCTATGCAGAACGTCTCACCCTACTCCTTGCCTGTGGGGTCCCTGGCACCCAGGAGACCGTGCAGTGAAAGCCCCGGGCACAGTCCAGTATGGGCCAATTCTCAGGAATTAATGGCAAAGTTGACAAGCCCCCTCCCTCCGTCCCATCTCTTGCACCTTTGCCCAATTAAATACGCAACCCCCCAAAGAAGCCAGCCAGTGACGCTGACCTGACCTTCCTCTTCTCCCCAAGTCCCTTTGTTTTTACTTTTTCCCATGACCAAGAAGCTTCTAGAGCCCAGTCCTGACCATGCCGGGGTGTGGCCTCACCTCGCACTGTTCACTGTGGGGTTGTATCTGTTGTGGCCTGCGCAGCTTTGCAGGGCTGAAGTTCAGGCATGGTGGAGTGGTGGAGACACGGGGGTCGAGGGCAGGTACGGTCTAAGGGTCCCCAACTGGACAGATGTAGAATGACTGCATACATTTGTGATATGTTAAAAAAAATATATATATATAGTAGAAAACTAAGGCCAGGAAAGACAGGGCCCAGGAGGACTCATCACTGGGGGGGATCGACCACAAGTGTTTCGGGGGTGGAGGGCAGGTAAGATAGAGAAGGGACCAAGATGACAATGGTAGTTGGGAATGATCACTCTGGACAGGAACTGAGTGTTACAAGTAGGGAAAGGGATGCATATATGATCATCTTTCTATAAAGGGGGAGAGAGAGAGAGAGAGAGAGAGAGAGAGAGAGAGAGAGAGAGAGAGAGAGAGAAGAAAGAAAAGTGCCTGCCATTGAGGCAGGCTTGCAGGAGAAGGTGGGGGGTGATGGGAGGGAACCTGCGGACTCTGGTGCTGGGAAATGTGCCCTGGTGGAGGGGTGGGTGTTGGAATACTGTAGGGTTGAAACCTAATCAGGAACAGCTTGGTAAGGGTCTATCTCACAGTGATTAAATTTAAAAAACTATTTAAAATAAATAAAAAACATTAAGTTTGAGAAGAGTTTGTGACTTGGCCTGAGGTCCCATTGACTACTTGAGTCTCTCCATAGAGCTACTTATCACATAGGTGTTGGAGTGGGTGGGGAGAGTGACGGGAGGGGGGGGGCGGAGGAAGAGAGAGACAGGGAGAGAGAGAAAAAGAAAAGAAAAAAAAACAGAAAAGGGCCCCCAACTGCCTTTTTTCTGAAATATCTGAAAAAAAGAATTAAAAAGAATTTAAGATGCTAAATTCTGAAAGAGGTAAAGAAGAGCCCCGGGTGGAGATCAAGTTAATTCCCCCCCACCCCCACCTTTCTGGCCACTTGATGCTGGATTACCTCAATAGCTAAGAGTATGAGGCGGTCTGAGGTGGTCTACCTAACTAGGAACAATGGAATCATTCATTCATTCATTCATTCATTCCTTTTCATTACTGACCATCATCTCCAATGTGCAAGGCCTTGCCAAGAGAGGCTCTGGACATGGGACAGTGGATCCCAGCCCAAGAAGCCTGAGGGCGCCTGCCTCCATCCCGGATGGCCCTGTCCCAACCAGGCACGTGGACATGAACCAATCAAAAATCTCCTTCCGTCTTCCGCGTCCTCTTCACTAGGGACACCTGAGCCATCTTCTTGGCCAGAGGAGTCATGAGTTCACCCTTTGAGGCTTCCTCTCCGTTTGTCAACCGACACATTCCAAGCTGCAGCCGGGGACAAAGGGGTCTGGCCTCACACTCATCCGTTCTGTGAAGGTTTCATGACTACGGGTCATTTTGGACTTGAGCTTCAGAGAAGTCAGTTGGCGGAACACACAGCCAGCGAGTGCCAGAATTTAGCTATGGCGCCAATGTAAATGTTGAGTTGCTTTGATCTGTTTTGGTTGGGTGTTTTTTTTTGGTTTTGGGGTTTTTTTTTTCTTTTTTTGCTTCTGGAACCCAGTTCAGGGTGATGAACATTCTAAGTGTGCCCCAAATATTTGCTGAGGGGTTAACACTCCTTCCTTAGAAGGGGGCAATCTTGAAAACACCCCGGTTTGGAAGAGGGGAACTGGAGAGTGAGAGAGTTGAAGTCATGGGTTTTTCACGTCTTTCACTCTGCTTTCTCTACCCACCAAGCAACTGTTTTTGTCAGCATTTAACAGACTTAGCAAGTGAGGGTCAGAGGGGTAACGCGGCTTGCCCAAGATCACACAGCACTTTTACGACCGGGCTGGGATGGGTGCCAGGCCCTTCTGTCCCTCGCGCGGCTAGAAGGTTCTTGTTTCTGCAGGTTGAGCCGAGGCCCGAGAACCGTGCTCTGCTCTTGGCTGGCACAGGGCAGAGAGGAGCGGAACACAGAGCACCCTTTGTTCTGCCTCAAAGGCAAAGAACGTGGTGTCTCCAAATCCAAGCCAATAACGGCCAATTTGTTCTGGCCCCTTCAGAGGCTGTGTGGCGGCTGGGCTGGGTGGGGGATTCGGTGGGTGTGAACACCCGGGATGGCTAAAAAGCAGCCCGGTGACTGTTCTTCGGTGAATTCACACTGTTTTGAAAGGCTGTTCGCCCTGAGAGGAAGCCAGGGAAGGGGGCATTGCAAATGCATTACCGAAACTAAGTGCTTCCACGCCTGTGCCGGCCAAGGGCTCGGTCGACGGGGAAGAGCAGAATTCCTTGGCTGTGTGTGTGTGAGAGAGAGAGAAGGAGAGAGAGAGAGAGAGAGAGAGAGAGAGAGAGAGAGAGAGAGAGAGAGAGAGAGAGAGAGAGAGAGGCCTCCTTTTGGGAGCCAGACCTCGGCTAGCCAGGCTGCATCTGAAGGACCAGACTCTCAGATCCTTAGAGACCCCAAGGGGAAGGGGGCCCCTGGGTCTTGCCTGTCAGGAAGTGCTTCTTGGCCCTCATCCCTGATGCCCAGGGCAGTGAGGTCTCCTGGCATGGAATCTCCTCCCCTGTCATCATGACCGATTTATAGAGTGACCAGCAACTACGTCCCGTGATTGGTCAGTGGGACTTGATAATGACCCAGATGTGATTCCTGTTTGGGGAGATCAGGTTTGAGAAAATAAGACAGTGTTCTGGAGGTGGTGGACAGAGGCTGCATGGAAAGGCCAAACCTGGAGTGCACTGGCCATCTGAGGTCACTCGCAGGGGACATGGTGAAGAAACGGATCCCAGAGATGAGGGAAGATGAGCAGGAGATGCAGAGGGAAGTGGAGAGGCTGTGATGGAGGGGTGAGAATGGGCCTGCTGAGTCCGGGGGCCTGGGGGGGAAGGTCTTCTCTCCCAAATGGTTCCCTGGGGGTGGCACCTGTAAATTCCCACTGAGAGAAGAGGTGACAAATGCCTTCCTTCAGCCCCGGACTCACAGGGGGCCAGGAAACACTGCAAATACCAGACCCGGGCTGGTTGGGCAGAGAAACAAAAAAGTGCTGACGAAGGCTGCAACAGTGGAGGGCGCATGCAAAGGGACCCCCTCCCTGTCTGCCCACCCACCTGAAGTCTGGGCCATTACAACAGCCAACTCATTGAAATCTTGATAACTTGCTTAAAAAAAAAAAAAAAGGATGAGGACCAAGCAAGTGCACTTGCAGATCTGCTGTGTCCTGTGACTCGCCCACTCCTGGCCATCTTTGGCAGAGGTTCTAGAATCTTCTCTTTAGTCAAGTGGACTTTGGCAGCAGGTGGATCCATCTGTGAGTGGCCCACAGGTCTTCAGTGATGGAGCAGATTCAGAAGCTGGAGTTATGTGTCATCCTAAGCCCTCGGGATTGTCTTAGTGCAGAACTTTGTGGTTTGAGGGTGTCCCGTGTGGCAAGAAGCATTCAGAGTGACCTCCAAAAACGTTAAAAAAATTCAAAAACAACTAAATATCAAACCAAGTGTCTGGGAACTACTTGGAAACATAAAGTTCTGACTGGAATTTCAGATCTGATGCATTAGTTTTTTTAAAAAAAAAAAGCCTGAAAAGCCTGGAAATATACACTGGTGAAGGGATGGGTATTGGAACATTATATGACTGAAACCTAATCGTGAACAGCTTTGTAACTGTGCATCTCATTGTGATTCGATTAAAATATAATAAATAAATAAAAGTAAGCCTGCTGGGAATCGCCCTTTTAAAAATCATTCCATGTTGCCCATTCCTTCATTTTTTTCTGCCAATGCATCAGCCTTCCAGAAGGTGTCTAAAAGCATCAAAATTCATTTTTCCCTGAAATGCTTTACTATGAACTGATTTCTCCCTCTTCCCCTTTTTCAGAGCTCATTTACTCCCCTTCTACTTTATTCCCTTAATGTCTTTTCACCCTTGGAGACAAAAAAAAAGTCACACTGCTGTTGACTTGCTTGGCTGACACATCTGGACATCCCCAGTCATCTCCGGGGGCACAATCCACATCTTTTTCCAGAAAATCTGACTGAGTCATAGACTGGGTCCTTGGCTCTTGCTGTGAGACGATATCTACCAATGGGTTCCAGGAGGATTTTTGGTGATGGAGCTTTTCCTTGGTCAGTGTAACTGTCTCAGTTTCTTCTGCGGGTCTCCTGACTTGGAGACAGAGCCCCTCGTGGTGATGGGGAGAGGGAAGAGAGAAGCAGAAGGGAAAGAGGAGATGCCAGTGTGAGAGTGCAGTTTAATAAGGTAACTGCATCAATTAAAAGAGTTCTAGAGAGTGGGAGTCAACTGCCAGGGAGTAGGGAGGAGACAGCTCCATTTGGAGAGCAGATGCCTTTCCAAGCCTTCCACTCGTTCAGAAAACACTCACACCCGCACTTTCTAGGCCCATCTTTGGTGGGCAGTCAGTGAGCCCCAGTGCCTAAGGACCGCCGCAGTGTCTATTCTCATGGAGGTTGTTGTCTGGTGGGGGTCCCTGCAGCAGTGAGGGAAACCCACGAAGCCTTCCCGGAGGAGATACCGTCTCACTTGAGAACGGATTAGAGTTGGCAGTGAGAGGAGGGCTGGGAGGGTTCCAGGAGTTGGAAATAGTGCGTGCACTTGAGCAGGAAGCTTGAAAATCTCGGAGACTAGAGAGTGTTATTAGTCATTTGTGACTGCGTAGAAAATTCCTTTAAATTATAGCAGCCCCAAACACAAAGCCTGAATTTCATCAGTATTTCTGAATTGGAAATCTGGTGTGACTTGGCCTGAGGTCCCATTGACTACTTGAGTCTCTCCATAGAGCTACTTATGACATAGGTGTTGGAGTGGGTGGGGAGAGCTACGAGGGGGGGGGGGGGGGTTGAGGGGGGGAGAGAGGAGGGGTGAGAGAAAGAAAAAGGAAAAAAAGAAGAAATACATGTTCCTGTTAAAAGTGATACAAAGTGCTTGTTTAAAAAAAATTGGGGGCTGGAGCAATAGCACAGTGGGTAGGGCATTTGCCTTGCACGTGGCTGACCCAGGTTCGATTCCCAGCGTCCCATATGGTCCCCTGAGCACCGCCAGGAGTGATTCCTGAGTGCATGAACCAGGAGTAACTCCTGTGCATCGCTGGGTGTGACCCAAAAGAGAAAAAAAATTGAATCACTGTGAGCTACAATTATAAAACTTTCATGTTTGTGTTTCAGTCATACAATGATCGAACACCCATCCCTCCACCAGTGCACATGTTCTGCCACTAATGTCCCAAGTATCCCTCGCCCAGCCCCCACCCCACCTCAGCCCCTACCTCTATGGCAGACAATTTCCCCCCATACTCTCTCTCTCCTTTTGGGCATTACGGTTTGCAATACAGATTCTGAGAGGCCATCACGTGTGGTCCTTTATCTACTTTCATCACACATCTCCCATCCCGAACGATCCCTCCAACCATCAATGACTTGGTGATCCCTTCTCTATTCCAGCTGCTTCTCCCCCAGCTCATGAGGCAGGCCGCCAACCGTGGAGTGATTTTCCTGACCCTCGTCTCTACTGTCCTTGGGTGTGAGAGCCCTGAAACATCATTTAGGAGCCTCACAGAGGTGCACTTTGCCATCTGTGCCAAGGTGCGGGAGGGTGCTGGCAGATGCTGGGAGAAGGGTCATGACTGGTCCCTGCTGATCCTGGGAGCCTGGAACTTCCATGAACGAAGAGTCAGATCAGGGACAGCACTTTCTGCAATGACACGCAGCCCATGGGAGGTGGTCACAGATATGTCAGCCTCGTCACTGGTGCACAGAATGGTTCATACTTGGGTTGTATTTATGCATGCGTGTGTGTGTGTGTGTGTGTGTGTGAGAGAGAGAGAGAGAGAGAGATGAGGGAAGAGGGGGAAAGAGAGAGGGAGGATTCCCACATCCAGCCTATGAGTCTTCTCTTCACTTTGGAACTTGTTCTCAGTCCTCGCTCCTGGCAAGGCTCAGGGGATTGTATGTGGAACCAGGGATTGAACCCTGGTCAGCTGCCCTCACGGCCAGTGCCTTCCTCCGGTGCTATCTCTTTGGCACTTTAGACCATGGTTCTTTGACCTTCCTACTTGTGGCTGCAGATGCAGTTTTTCCCATGATAGATTCTCCTGTGGCTTTTCCCGCTCGGCCACGGCCAGAATGATGCAGTTGTAAGTCAGATGCCACGTGAAAGACACTGTGAAGAATTGGGGTCGGTGTGGGGGTACCATCCTCATGGAAACCCACTGCCACCCGGGGGGGGGGCTTGGAAAAGCCAGGAAGTCAGAGGGGAAAGGATCCTCCAGGAGAGGAAGCTTTGGAGCCAGGGAGTTCCCAAAGGCAAGTGTCCGGGGTGACTGGCAGAGGAAAGAGCGTGAGAAATGAGGGAACTTGCTTCCATGAGAGAGACCCAGCAGGCTAGGGGCAAAGGTCATAGGTCAGAGGAGCCCAGGGGTGGGTGTCCGATACTCAGCAGGAATCTGATTCCCAGGCTATAGTTTGGGTGCTCGTGGCGGTCTCCAGGACTGAATCCAGGCATCAGTGCCCTAACCATGTCCCTCCTCTGTGGCAGGACACAGCCAGCCTGGACCCACTGTCCCTGCTGGGGCAAAGCCCACTTAAGGTCTGCACAGAGTTCCAATCTGCACCTTCTTCATCAACGCCCCAAGGCAGGAAGTGTCCCCCTGCCTGGGCCACCAGCGGAAGCTTGGAAGGGATGGACGGGTGGTATGTGAGGTTATGGCTTAGATTTGATTTTTCTAGGGCTGGAGCTTTAAGGCAGGGCAGAACATTCCAGCATCCTGTCTGTCTTCTTTCAATCAAGTCTTTCTGGAACAGTCTCTTGGCACTCCAGCCTCCTCCCCGAGAAGCTGACCCCCACCCCTCAGATTCCAGTGGCTGTGGCTCCCCGACCCAAGCCGGGAGAGCTGGGTTTGAGGGAGATGTTGGCCAGAGGCCATTCAGACCAGCCCAGCCACCTGACTGTGTGGGGAGGCTCAGCCCAGGTGACTCTCCCACCCAGCCGTCATCAGCCTGAAGCCCACATCACTAACTTGTTTGTTTTCCACTCACTCGGCACTCTGATGGCCCCAGGGAAAAGGGTCGTTGTCAGACTCTGGGAGTTCTGAGTCCCCATCCAGAAGATTTTCTGCATCACCCACTCCCTAGTGGCAGCCTCAATTTTCAGGCAACTCTGGGCAGTTGGAAGGGAGAAGCGGCTTTTGTTGAAATATCTGCACTGAGCCCTGTATCATAACCACTGCTGACCTCACACATCTGCTGGTTTGGTGTCAATGCTTCTTTCTGTGTGTGTGTGTGTGTGTGTGTGTGTGTGTGTGTGTGTGTTTATAGAATTACGATGAGATACAGTTACAAAGCTGTCATCTTTGAGTTTCAGTCATACAATAATCGAACACCCATCCCTCCACCAATGCACGTTCTCCACCACCAATGTCCCCAGTATCCCTCCCCCATCCCAATCCTCCCCCTGTCTCTATGGCAGACAGTTTACCCCATTCTCTCTCTCTACCTTTGGGCATTATGGTCTGCAATACAGATACTAAGAGGCCATCCCGTTTGGTCCTTTATCTACTTTCAGCACACGTCTCCCATCCCAAGTGATCCCTCCAACCATCATTGACTTAGTGATCCCTTCTCTATCCCAACTCCCTTCTCCCCCAGCTCATGAGCTTCTTTACAGAGAGACGCTGAGCAGGACTTGGGCATCCTCTCGGGGAAAGAGGTCTCCGAACTTTGGAAAGGGAAGCCAACAAAGAGACATGGAGGTCTCTTGAGGGCAAGCTTCTTCCCAGACCCCTCCCATCTCTGGAAGGTCAGCCGGAGCCTGGCAGCTCCTCCCTGGGGTGGATGCCCAGCCTGGTGGGGAGGGTCCTGAATTGAGGGAGAGACTCAGGTGTTATGTGAAACCTCCGCCCGGCCGACCCAACACCTTCGCCCAGCTCCGTGGTGTCTGTGAGTCGATTAACCAGACCACAAACTTGACTCACGAGCTCAGGCCCTTGAGGAACTCCTGGCAGGGGTGGAACAATGGGAGCATTTTAGGTTTTCGCCCCAGGGAGGTTGTACCTCCTGTCACCGTGTCACCTGGTTATGACACAATGTCTTCTTGTCCTGAGTTGGGAAACTCGTTGGCTGTGGACGGGCAGCTGGGGTGAGAACAGAGAGGAGCCCGGGAACCTGGGCCTGGCACGGACCCTGAGGGGTGCGGGTGCAGGTGGGGACGCACAGGGCCCCCTGCCACGGTGCAGCATTGAGTGAGTCCAAGTTCAAAGGCCACTACGGTATTGTTGCTTTTCTCGTTCTTCCTCCACAAAGTCACTCCCAGGATGCGAGAAACGCCTTTCAATTTGGGCCTTCCTTTATGAGGCTGTTTAGACATTCCTCATCAAAGAAGTAAGAGCCGCACGTTGCAAGGGAGACTTTTTCTTGGAGCCGTGTGGAAAGAGGTGGGAATCTTCCTGCCTTTGATGCTGTTGCTCTGGAAACCTCCACAAAGACCAGCCCTCCACATGCTGAGTCATGGGGAGCCGTGGCTTTGAGTGGAGTGCTAAGACTCAAGGCTTGGGAATAAGGCTTGTCAACAGAGTGTCCTCGGTGACGTGCCCTAGAGCCGCGCTTTCCAATATGGTGGCCGACAAGGCTGCATTTGTGACTGAGCTCTTGAAATGGTGACAGGCAGAAATGGAGTGTGTTTGTTTGTTTGTTTTATTGGATCAGTGTCAGATAGGCCCTTATAAAGCTGTTCATAATTGGGTTTCAGTCATATAGTGCTCCAACACCCCTCCTTCCACCAGTGTACATTTCCCAGCACCAGTGTCCCCAAGTTCCCTCCCATCACTCCCTACCCTCCACCCCCTGCCAGCCTCTATGGCAGGGGCATCTCTTCTCTCTCTCTCTCTCTCTCTCTCTCCTTTTGTGCATTGTGGTTTTCAATATTGATACTGAAAGGTTATCAAGAATATTCCTTACCTACTTTTAACCCTCAGATCTTATCCAACATGATCATTCCTTGCTATTATTGTCATACTGGTCTCATCTCTATCTTACCTACTCTCAGCCCCACACACACTTGTGGACTTGTGGTTAGTTCAACCATTGACCAGTCCTCCTCCTCCTACCCCCCGTTTTCTCTGCCCATGGGTATTCTTCTTCAAATATATATATATATGTGTATATATATCCCACAAATGAGTACAATAATTCTATATCTGTTCCTTTCCTTCTGGCTCATTTCATTCAGCATGATACTCTCCATGTCCATTCATTTTTAGGGAAATAGAGTTTGAATCCTGAGTACTTGCAAAGGAAAGTCACATGTGGCCAGTGAGCTTCTGACCTGGACAACCAAGTCCCAGAACCTCAACCTCCAGAGTCCTGGGACTGTCCCTTCATTGACTGAGTCTATTCTGAGCCTTGGTGTCCTCATCTGTGAACGAGGGTCCACACAATCCTTACTCAGATTGTGGGTGTGAAGATTAAACGAGCTCAAGTCTTGAAATGGCACAGAACAAAATCTGAGCAGGGAGGCAGGGGCCAGCCCTGAGGATGAAGACCCAAGACGTTCTCTGCTCTCACTCCGCTACTCTTCTGCCATTCTGCGTTGGGCCCCAGCCTCACTGTTTCATGTGGGTCACTGGGTCAGCCCTGAACTTCCTAGGAAAGACCCTCTGCCCTCAGGCTGGTCTCAGCTATCCTGTTGAAGTGGGAAGAAGGCCTGAGGCTGTAGATCTCTAAAGTAACGGGAGTAAAAAAAAGACAGGTTCTAGAACTTTCTCTGTCACCACTCCATCCCCAAAGGTACCCCTGTGTGGATGATGTAGACGAATACCACCACTTTCTGCTTTCTGTCACTGAATCTCTCAGTTGAATTCTTTCCGTTGGGAAGTTGTAGATCAGAGGACGAGCACGGGGGTGGGAGTTAAGGACCTCATCCTTCTCTCCCCCCTTGCTCCGTTTTCCTAAGTCCCAAGTCTTTTCACATTCCCAGCCACACCAGTAGTGCCATAGTAACCCTTGGTTCACTTGAGACACCTACCATGTCCCTTTGACATAGTCTCTCCTTTCTCCACACTACCTCCCTAGGTGGGTTTGAGGAATCCTCAATTTTGCAAATAAATGCAAAACTCAGAAATTGAGTGACCACATCTAAGGTACCACAGCTAGGAAGTGACGGGCCCAGAAGCATATCCCAGCCCCTCCAACCCAGCCAAACACCACCTGGTTCTTCTCTCTCAGTATCGCTTGCCCAACAGTCAAGGGAAGGTCATACTGGGGACGGGATTGGTGTCAGGATACCGAATGCCCAGCGCAACTGCACTATGAACAACTTTGTAAACCGCAGCATTTAAATAAAGTTTAAAAAAAAATAAGGAGCCTTGAATACCTATTAAGTAGAACCCGAGATCATAATAACCCGATACTGCCTCATAATTTCTCCTAGTACCTTGGGGACAAACCATTTATTATTTTTTTCCTCTCTAACTCATAAAATGGGGAAATGATTTAATACTCGGTGTCAAACTGAATTGTTTCTAAAGTGGCCATTCTCAAAAGGCTATTCCCTGCGCTGCACCCCCCAGCCTGGCTCCAGTACCCATTGGCCGCCCTTGAAAGGCTCGGGGTGGTGTTTCACAGCCTCTGGCTTCAGATCCCACCGCCCTCCGAATTTCCCTGAAGAGTGTCTGAGGTCTCTGGACTCACAGAGCGGATTGTTCAATCCACCTGGAGCCAGACCTCCAACACGGCCTCCGATGCTTTGGTGACCCACGAGTGCTCCTCCAGGAAATCACCTCACCTCCACTCAGAGGGTCCAGATTTCACCCAAACCCTTTCAAGGTCACACCCTTTGTTTCAGTGGGATTGGGTTGAGCCTTCCGAGTCAGTTTCCAAGGGATCTGAGAGAGAAGGTGCCTACTGAAATGCCTGCAGATTCCTAAGCAGAATTTTGCACACTTCTGTTTCTGATGCTTGGTGCAAAAACAGTTCCTGTTATACGTACAGAAACTGGGAAGCGAGGAATGCTTGTTCTTTACCAGGAGGAAATGGAAGAAGAGAGCTTCGGTAAACTAATGCAAAGCTGCTTTTCCAGAAAATCCCCATGCATCCGCTTTGGGTTTTAGTACCTGGATCTTCCTTAAAATTGTGGACAGCTCATTAAAGTCATACAGAAATACAACTTCTTCCTTCCTTCCTTCCTTCCTTCCTTCCTTCCTTCCTTCCTTCCTTCCTCCCTCCCTCCCTCCCTCCTTCCCTCCCTCCCTCCCTCCATTCTCTCTCTCTCTCTCTCTCTCTCTCTCTCTCTCTCTCTTTCTTTCTTTCCTTTCCTCTTTCCTTGCTAATTTTGCTTTTGGGCCACACCTGACAGTGCTCAGGTCTTACTCCTGGCTCTGAGCTCAGGGGTCCCTCCTGGAGTCATTTGGTATCCAGAGGACCATATATGGTACCGAGGATCAAATCCAGATTGGTCACATATAAGGCAAGCGCCCTCCCTACCCATTGTATTCTCTCCCTGACTGGTAATAAGACAATTTTGACAGATTACCAGAGGATCTGTCCTTTGGGGACTCACCCAGTGGTGCTTGGGGGACGTGTAACACCAGGATGGAACTAAAGGCTCCTCGCATACGAGGGACACACACTCATGCTGAGCACTGCCTGACCCAGGACCTGCCACTTTCTCCTGGCATCTTTGCCTGGTGACCCGGGGCTGCTGAATGAAAAGAACTCCCCATGGGTGTGGACTCGTGGACCACAGCGATCTTGGAACCTTAGACCAAAGCCTGGGAGAAGCAGGACGAGCAGGTGGTGGTATGGATTGAGTGGTTTCTCCCACGGAGGGTGCACAGGGTGTGTTGGCTTCGTGTCTTGTCGTCGCCAGGGTGTCCCAGGACACACTTGGAATGGCGGCTCAGCGGCTCTGGGAAAGGATGGAGCCTGAGAAAGCGCGGGGTCTTAACTCTTGCAGAATGAAGCGAATTTCATCCATGCTGGCCCCCGCCCAGGCCACAGGAAGGTGCTTCAATTGCCGCCAGAGAGGCAAGTGTCATTCTGAGACCTGCACACCCAGGCTCAGGGTAGGACAGGTGGACCCAGGTTGGCATTTGCCATGTGGCTTCCACCTGTGGACAGCATTCCTGATGCTTCTCTGAGTAGGGCCTTCAGAGTGAGCACACGGGAAGCAACAGTACCCACCGTGGACACATCTCGGGGGACCACTCAAGATCAGCTAGGGGAGATCTCACTTGGCCTCGTTGTTCGCAGGACTCTGCCATTCCTGTCTTCAGGGAAGGAAATGCCCCATTGTTCTGTGCCAGAAGCCCCCATATTCTGCAGTCTCTGAGGGGGCAGTGTTTACTGGGGGCAGATTGGGTTGGGGGACAGGAACCTCCATATCAGGATCCAACTTCTTTGCTGCAGATTCTCCCCAAAGTTGCCCATCTTTCTGAGCTTGTGTTGAAGGATTGCAAGAAGGGAAGGTGATAGCGGCTCCCAGAGAGGGGTGTCGTGGGACTGGATGGGGTCCCAAAGAGGGGATGCTGGTGGGGTTGTGGCATGTGGGGATAGCCCACGTTAAATGGCAGCAGTGATGGTAAGTTTTGCGACAAAAAAAATGGCTTTACTGGCATTGTGCGGGTAGATCCATTCTCCACGGGGTCCCAGAAGCAGGGGGGTTCTACGAAACTTAGGAACTTTGATCCAAGGGCGTGTTTGGATTCACATAAAGTCAGACAACAGGCACCAGCTTGGGAGAGAGGGAATTTTCAGGGAACTTGAAAATATCTCCCCAAAAGTCTCTGCAGCCTCCCCCGCAGCTGAGACCTCTCCAGAGCACCCCTCCCTCCTGAGTTTCTCAGGGAGCCCTAGCTGGGGTATTTACTGCTCCCCAGGCAAGGACAGAAGTCACCAAATCCACTGGAAGGGAATGAGAGGGCCAAGGAAGTCGGGCTTCTACACGATGGACTGGGACACGCACTTTGCTCCCATCACTGCAAAGCCCCGATCCTCTTCTGATTTCTTTCCTCTTTGATCATTGATAAATGTGAAATAAAATTACAATCAGAAAAGGAGAATTCAGCTTGGTGATGGAGCCCTTGTCTTGCATGGGGCCTGGGTTTGACCCCTGACACTGTAAAACCAAATCAAACAAGCAAACAAGAGCCATTCTTCATTCTTCATTGGCTGCTCAAAAGGAAAGTTTAAGTGAGACATCAAGACTCACACAGACACAGGCAGATTCATAGACACACACAGACACACACAGACACACACAGACACACACGGACACACATAGACACACATACACACAGATACAGACTCAAACAGACACATACATACATAAATAAATGCACACACATATATACAGACACAGAGATATAGACTCAGACACATGTGAGACACACATACACACAAATACAAACACACACCAACACACACAGACAACACAGATACAAACACAGTCACAGATACATAGACATATACATACAGACCAGACAAACACAGGCACATATACACACAGATACAGACATAGATATTGACATGCATAGGTATACACTAACACACACATAAATACACACACACATACATATACTCAAACACAGACAGATGCAGACACACAGATATAGACACACACAGATACAGACACACACAGACATACATTGACATCTACAGATATGCACAGACACACACACAGACACACATATACAGATACAGACACAAGCACACATAGATACACACAGACACAGATACAGACACAGACAGACATAGATACAGACAGACAGACACAGACACATATACACAGATTCAGGAATACACTGACATGTACAGATACACGGAGACATAAACAAACATATACATATCCACACAGACACAGAGACACACACAGACATACACACACACACACACAGATGTGCAGAGGGACACAGACACACACACACGCACAGAGACGTGCAGAGGGGCAGAGACACACACACACACACTCACAGAGACGTGCAGAGGGGCACAGACACACACACACAGAGCGCTGCGGCCCATCCATGATGCGTGACTTCCCCCGCTGAGACTCCACCTAACCCAGCCTTTCCCCTCACTTGCGTGTACAGCAATTTCCTCCTTTCCCAGAAACAAATGGAGGTGTCTCTTGAACCCATGTACGCTCTTACTCCCTCACCTCCCTGCTAACACGTTCCATATGCGCGCTGACCTCACGGGCCGTCCGCTCCCGCTTCCCGGGATATCCAACGCCCGGGCATTGTTGCGGAGTGCGCCGGCCTCCGCAGGAGGAAAAGTCTCCCTCTCTTCCTTCTGCCCTTTCATAACTGGGGGCATTTCTCGGGAATCTCATTTCCTCCGTGTGTGAGTCCAATTCCTCTGTTATTAGTACGTGCTCGCTGCCAACATCTCCATCCCTGGCCTCCAGAATCGCTTCGTCTCTGCCGTCAGGAGTGAGAAAGACCAGAGGAAAACAACAGAACTCCTTGACAGCTTTGGGAGCTAAGGATTTATTTGGATGGCCCTTCATGGGGGCATCACTGGGTTTGATGAATGGTCTCCACGTGGGGAAACTGAGGCTCCCTGTTTGTCCAGAGTTCTGCTGCATAAGAAGATGTTGGGAAAGATGCTGAGTGACCAGGATAAGGCTAAGGGTACTCTGCTCTCCCGAGAGAAGCGAGTAGAAGAGAATCAAACCTCATTCTCCCCACGAAAGCCTGGCGTGGGGAGGAGGTCAGGGTCCCCTGGATTATTTGGGATTTCTTAGCTGTACTTAAAAATTTTGTGCTTCTCCTCACAAGCCATTTAGGGGAAGAAAAGAACCTGCCTCGATGCACACATAAATATTTTCATCTTTCTCAGACACATTTTTTTTTTGCTTTTTGGGTCACACCCGGCGATGCACAGGAGTTACTCCTGGCGGTGTTCGGGGGACCCTATGGGATGCTGGGAATCTGAACCCAGGTCGGCCGCGTGCAAGACAAACGCCCTATCCACTGTGCTATCCTTCCAGCCCACATATTTATTCTTAAAAAAATTTAAAGAGACAACCAAGAGTACTCATTTCCCCCCTCCATTCTTGAAAGGAAAGAGTGAGTTCGAAAGCCAATCTCACTAAAGAGTTTATTTTTCATTTATATAGATTTTTATTTCATGTGGGGGTGGAAGTGGGTTTTGGAGTTTGGGTCACATCTGGCGTTGCTCCGATGGGAAGGTCAGTCTGACTCCAGGGATTGGACCGGGTGCTGCCACCTACAAGGCCAATGCCTCAGCTGTTGTTCATAAACACTCCTGGCATTGTCCAAGAGGGTAACAGGGGATCCCAGCTCTCCAGGACCCAGTCTCTCTCACGTGAACTTCATGAACTTGAATAGGCTTCTGGGGCTTCTATGAGAATTACTAATGATGCTGGTGAAGGTGAATGCTCCACCCCCTTCTTTTTATTTATTTATTTATTTATTTATTTATTCTGTTTTCTTGGGGGGTCACACCTGGTATGCTCAGGGCTTCCTCCTGGGTCTGCACTCAGGAGTTACTCCCGGTGGTGCTTGGAGGACCCTATGGAATGTTAGGGATCGAACATGGATCGGCCGCATGCAGGGCAAACGCTCTCTCTCCACTGGACTATCACTCTGGCCCCATGTTCCCCTCCTGGAGCACCCAGTTGTCCCAGAGCGTGAGGTTCTGCTTCCCAAACTGTGAGCAGAACTTCTCATTCATCTGCAGGGGCCTAGTGGCTGCTCTCAGACCGTGTGAGCTGCCGGGGGAGTCCCTGGTTGCAGTGTACAGACATCAGTCTCCCTCCATGAATGCATGAATCTGGGACAAATCCACTTCCCCTAATGCAGTGTATGCACCTTGGTTTCCCTGGGTGGATATATCCTAGCAGTGATTTCTTTTTTTTTTCCCTCAAGTTGTTCACAATCATTTATTACATTCAGTATTCCAACACCAATCCCACTATCATGACACCTTCCCATCGCCATTCTTTTGAATTTTCCCAACCACCACCCAAGCTGCCCCAATAGCAGGCCCAAAATAATTTATTTTGTATGACCTGTTATGAAGAATTTGCTACAAATGTTCAAAGAAATCTTTCCTTAGAAGAAATGTGTGACGATTGTTGAATCTCACCCTGGAGCTGGTCAGCCTAGTATAAGAGCTTCCTAATGTTTGTTACAGATTGAGCCCTGTGTACTAATCTCTTTTTAAATGAGATTGGTCTTGGCAGTGATTTCTGACTCACGCATCGTTTGGCTACTGTTGGTCCGTGCCGGGCTTGGCGCCGATGGCCTGGGAGCCTGGGACCCACACTTTTCCGCATGTTTTAATGGGTCTGGGGTAGCTGCCCTGCTCTCCCAGGAGCCCAGGACCCTGCCGTGGGCCAGAAAGCAAAGCCCAGGCACAGTTGTGATTCCTTGGCCCTCTTCAGCCAACCCTTGTAATCAAAGCAGGCCCCGGGTGACTCAGAGGCTGGGAGTGACTTCCCCTTCCCACCCCTTGCTGGCAGGCAGGGGCCCTCACACCTTCCTGCGGGTACCACTGGCTGTCCTCTGTGCCCTGAGAAGGAGTGGCCACCACCCCTTGCTCTTGGGCAGGCTGGAAACTGCTGGAATGCTGCCCCACATCCAGTTCCTTGGCCGAGAACTCTGCCAGACTCATTTCTGCTTTTTCCTCCTCTTGGGCTCTGCCAAGGGGCAGTGGCAACGGAGGCAGGTGGCAAGGCCTCCAGGTCTGGGAGCACCCCCGGCACCTCTGCTGGCCCTGAAGCCCTGGAATCTTCTAGAAACAATGAGCCAGTGTCCCCTGGCATATCCAGCTTCATCACAGCCCCCTCGGTGATATCAGCCATAGTTGTTCCTGCTCACAGGTTGGGGATCCAGTCCCCCGTGAATCTGAGCCAGGACCACGCATCACCCACCCCCCACCCCCCAAGCCCTTCACCCATGTTTGCATGCTGTAATAACCCCCGGGTCTTTCCTCGAGAACCCCCATCCTCTGAGATCCTGGGTGGGGGCAGCTTCCCCATGGTCTGGTTGGCAAATCTTTCTTGAACCTCAGAGTCACTGGTGAGGGTTTGTCTCCTGAGTAGGCTTTGATGGATCAAGCAAGTGACCAATCCATCCCACGTATTATCAGAAATGATGGTGATAGGGAACCATCCTTTCTGGGAAGCCTCAGGGCTCGGGAGAAGCAACCGGAAGAAGGAGAGTGGGGGAAGTGTTGTGAGTGAAGGAACAGCTTTGCAAGAAGCCATGAGGATCAGGTGCATTTTGTTCACTGGCCAGTGGCTTAGGTTGGTGAGGGTAGAGTTGGGGTGTGGTGAGGAAGAGGAGGGTGTGGACAGTGGTCCAGTGCATGGTGCCCTGTGGCCCCGAGCATGACCTTCTCTGCAGGAGAGTCAGCTCAGCCTGGAAGTCAAGGATCTGCCTCACCTGGAATCCATCAACATTCAAGCAGGAGTCACACGTTTCCACGCATCCTTAAGTTTTCTAATCGACTCTGCAAGAAGAAGATAGGGAACAAATAAATTTTAATAACGTCTAGAATTGATAGAATCCAGCATTCTCATTTTAGCTTGTCATAAACATACACACAAACACACACAACATGGAGGGGAAATCTGACATAGTCTTTTTTATGCCATGTCTTCATGACCAGCCCTTCCCCACAAGGTCTCACCACATGGCAGGCACGTGATGGCCACCTGGGACGATTTGCCGCCATCCCAGACGAGGCAGCTCCAGCGAGGGACCACCTAGGCTCGGATCCTAGCTCCCCCACTAATGAGCTGCTGGGCTTGGCTGCGTTCCTGCCTCAGCCTGTTTTCCCATCTGTGCAGAGGAAGCAACGGTACAGTGAACGGGGCTATTGAGAGGGTGGCATCCGCCAGCTCCTTCCCCCATCCAAGACACACAGCCACACAGCACAAGTCTGGCTGGTGGAGAATAGCTGCCTTCCTGGACACGGCCTCGGTCTTTGGCAAGGGCAGGACGGGCCAGAGGTAGACCAGAGGTAGATCAGCTAGAATCGTGCCTCCGAGAGTGGGTGATGCACCCCTAGCAGGCGCAGGAATGACCCCAGGGGTGCTGGGAAGCTTGGGTGTCACTGAGGTGTGCTTGAAGAGTGGAGATTGACGGGGGGGGGCAAACAGTGAGCTTTATCTTTTCAGGGGTGACGGAAAAATTAAGCCTTCAAATGTCTGCTTGAACCAAGGGCTGTGCTGGCTTCTCAGAAAGAGATCTGGGGCGAGGTAGGGAGGCTGACCCTCAAATGGGCCTTGGGTCTGCTCTGGAGCTGCTGGCTGAGAGAAAGCATTGCTGATTGCAGGAGCAGTGTGCGTGGTGGGTGGAGGCATTCCAGACCCCTCACTGAACACTGCAGTTCCCATGAGGGTGCTGCGCGCCATCACCTCAACTTCAGCCCAAGCTGACAATCTCCCTGGCACCAGACTGAATTTGGAGATGGCATCTGTGTCCCTTATTCTGATCTAAGCACACCCATATATGCATATGTGTGTGCACGCACACACACACAGACACAGAAATACACAGACACACACACAAACACGGACATACACAGACACACAGATACACTGACACATACAGGCATACACACAGACACACAGACACATAGTCACAGACATACACAGACACACACATAGACATGTACAGACACACAGAGATACACAGACAGACACACACAGGCACACACACACAGACACACAGACACACACAGACATGCAGCCACAGACACACACACAGACACAGATGCACACAGAGACACACAGAGACACACAGACACAGATGCACACAGATGCACACAGAGACACACAGACACACACACACACACAGAGCCGAAGCCCAGGCTCTGGGACTGAATGAAACCATAGAATTCACCAGAAGTCTGTTGGAGGGAAAATAAATTAGCTTTCCTCCTGACCCCATCTGGACTCCCTCCTCCCTTCCCGGAGGTGATAATGGATGAAGACTTAACACGTCTCCTGTATCTTCCCCTCCTGGTGTTGGCACAGCACCCCGGGCAGAGCCCAAGCAGTGGGGCCAGGGCCTTCCCACTGACCCAATGTCATCGGAAGGAGCAGGACAAGGGAGGATGCTCCTGGGGTGGGGGTGGGGGGGCAGCCGGGGCACTGTGGTTCTGAGCAGCGAAGGGCCCCCGGCAGCTCGCTCCTGCTGGGCTCTCAGCAACTTGCTCTCTGCTGTGTGACACCTCCGCCGGGCCCAGTCCAACCCCTCTGTGCTCCTGCTACTCACTTGTGCAAATAACTGTCTTGATAAGAGCCTGCAGCTCATCGGGCTGTTTGAGAAGGACTGAATGAGCTTGTGTGTGCATAGAAACGCCTACAATAGTGCAGCACTTACTATGGCGTGTGTTATTTTTAGGGACACTGGTGGGCTGGCCAAGGAGGCAGAGGGCTCACGGGCCTGGAGTGAAGGCTTCTGTGTCTAGGAGCCCAAGGGGTGATCCCTGCACCATGCCTGGGGCAGGGCTGGGAGTGGTCCCTGAGCACCTCCGATGGTGCTGCCACCCCCCCCAAAAAAGAAAATTGCCATGGAGTAAATATACCAACTTAAACATTAGCAAAATATACAAAAGATACAATTTTAAATGTACACAATCACAGTGAGGGTCGGGGTCCGGGAGAGGGGTGTAGTCTAGGGTGTGTGTTTTTAATGGCATTTGACCTCCATGTTTCTCGCTTGCCTTTTCACTTCATTGAAGCGCGTGAAGGTATTCGGGTTGTCCCTGTGCCCAGTTTTCCTCTGGGACAAGATCACCGTCGCCCTGAAATCCTTTACACACTGGTAGACACACACGCTCACACCCATTCCACACTGCCCCTCACGACCATCAGCCACAGTGCTCAGGGCTACCCTCGAGCAGGACACACAGCCCCTCCTGCGGGGACTCTAAGTCCACTGGGAAGCTGGGACAGTCCCCAGTGCTAAGAGCCGCATCTGTCCCCTCCCCTTACCCAAGACATGCCCATCAATGTTCCATCCCTGATAGTGGAGAGTGGAGAGAGAGGATACAAAACCTCATTTGTACCCACCAGCATGCAAGTGTGTACACACAGACACACAGACACACAGACACACACACACACACACACACACACACACACACACACACACACACACGTGCTCCCACCTCAGGCTGCCTGACGATAGGGAATCCTGGGGGCTGAGTTGCGACCCCACTTCAGTCTACCCCGAAATGCTTCCTGGTGAAGGGACAGGAACGCAGCCAGTGCTCAGAGAGACCCAGAAAAAGGGCACCAGCTGGAGTCCAGGTCCCCGCAAGCCTTGGGCCTGGTCCCCTCCTCCTGGAAGCTCAGTGCAGTGACAGTCCCATTTGAGGATCCCCCGGCTGCCCGGAGCGGAGAACCCCAACACGAGCTCCATCATGTATGACCACAACACACTCTGGACCTACCCCGGCCTTGGCTCTAGTGGCCCAGTATCCCCGCCCAGGGCTGGCCGAGTCCAGGGAATATTCAGGGGGGCGGGGGATCATCTTAGAGGGAAGCTGAACCTCAGATGAGTCTCGAGCTGAATTTTCAGCTGCCCCCAAGAGCCTCCTGTGGTGACCCAGCACTTTTGCCTGACGCCCAAGGTCAGGGAGCTGAGGGCTGGCCCCGGCTATCTCCCTCCCTTCATTGATCCTTCCCTCGCCTCCCTGTCGGTTCCTTCACAGCCTCGCTCCTCCTGCGGGGCCCTGGGGCCCTGGAAAGCCTCTCTCCAGCTCCAGGGGTCAATGTCCACTCCCAGCGCCTGCCGCCCACTTGCCATCCAGCCGGAGGGGGCGGGCAAGACGGAAAATCCCTGGTGTCACTGCTGGAGTCTCTCTGTCTCTCGTTAGGGTGGATGGTTAAAAATTCATGGTTCTTTTCAAAGGAGAAAAAATGCTTAAACTGCTTTCCTACTTGCAAACGTTCCCTTTTTTGATTCAAAATCAAACTTCTGTCTAGACAGGCCAGAGCTTTTTTTTTTTTTTTTTTTTTTTTTTGCTGATCTATCTTGCCAGCTCAGAAAACCTTGAGATTTTCCAAATGCAATGCTCCCCTCCCCCACGCCTGGCCCCTTCTCCCTGGCCCGTGTCTGTACTGTGTGTCCTTCCAAATAAGCCTCCGAGTAGTGCGAACCGGGGCGGCAAAACCCACCACACACCCTGGCAGGAACTTCCTTTGGCCCCGCCATCTTCCTTCACAAGTTATCTCTTGCCAACTCCCTGGCTGAGTCTAGTTCTATTTCAGCAGCTCAAGCATGTTCTGAAAGGTCCCTCATCCCCCAAACACAGCGGCTCTTTCTTCTACGGTTCTTCCTTCTTCCTCCTTTAATTCCCAGTTATCCATGTCCCCTAGGGAAAAGCCAGAATCCCAATCCAGGCTCAGAAAAATCAATGTGGGGCTAAAGAGAGACAGGACAGAGGGTCAGAAGCTGGCTTTGCACTCAGCCAACCTCAGTTTGATCCTTGGCACCGCAGGTACCCAGAGACCTGCCATGAGTGATCCCTGAGCACAGAGCCAGGAGTAAGCTTTGAGCACTGCCAGGTGTGCCTCAAAACCAAGGACTTCAACTCCGGGGTTTGAGGAGGAGGATGGAGGGCGGGGGTGCATCATGAAGGGCCTGAAGTAGCAGACTCAGGAGTTTGCATCTAATTGTTTTGGGACATTCGAATAGGAAAAAACTGTACATCCAGATCCATACTGGAGAAAGACAAACATAGACAAATATAGCACAGAAAGGATTAATTTGTTTATTTAATAATCTACCGAGCGCTGGCTATACAGCGGGCACTCACTAGGTGCTGAATGGTGAATGAGACAAGAGGACCATCAGAGCCCCTACTCACCAGTCCTGAATTTTCATTCCAGAGTAGGAGGACGGTATTCAGCGAGATAGGAATATTATGTATATTAAAACGCTAAGCCCTATGAAGGAAAGTAAACAGAAATGTGATTGTAACTGTGGGGGCTATTTAAATATTTCCGATCTGGTCCTGGACCATCTGGGAACAAAGACAGCGCCCACGGAAGGAGTTGTGCCTTTGAGATAAAGCTCCACGGAGGGAGACAGAATTGAATCGGAGACAGAGCAGGATTAATGGGAAACCAAGGGGGAGCTCGTGGGGAAGGGGGGGGGTCTCAGGATGCCTTGAGGGTTGGGACACCCAGCTGGGCCTTCTTAGGCAGGGACACACACGCAATCATACCTACTCTTGATGTTTCTTGTTCCTGGTCTTACACAACTTCGTTTTCCAGCCTCCCTTGCAGCTAGGCTATGTAGGATCAGGAGACTGAACTCTGCTGGGTGAGATCTGGGCAATGGGGCTTTATGCCCCTTCTTGATCCTTCCGCACAATCTTTCATTCCTTCCCTTCTCTTGCAGGCAAGCCAGAGGCATCAACTCCAGGCAAGGACCCTGGAGCTCTGTGAAAGGCCTGCTCATCTGTTGATTTTTTGTTTATTTTTTTTGTGCATCAGATTATTTGGGGGGGGGGTGTTGCTGGTGGTGTGGTAGGGGTGGATGTTGGCTGTTCTGAGTGTGGTAGGAATACTTAGTAACTCCCCAGTTTATTCTAACTGGATGTCACTTGGCCATGCTTTGGGTTCTGACAACCCTAATGATCTCTCACAGTGTCTTTCCTTCTTGTTAGCCCAGAAGATAGAACAGTAGGTCAGGGGGCATCTAGCAACCAGTCAACCCAAGTTCCATCTCTATAACCATATATGGTTCCCCAGAGCTGGCCAGGAGCGACCCCTGACCCAGGAGCACAGAGTCAGGAGAAAGTACTGAATATTGCGGGGTGTAGCCTAACTCCCTCTCAAACACACACACACACACACACACACACTCACACACATGCACACACACACTCACACACAAATATACTCACACACATGCATGTATGCACACACATGCACACACATGCACACACATGCACATAGGCACACACATATACACACATACATACACACATATACACACATACTCACACATGCATACATAAACGCACATGCGCTCATGCACACAGACACGCACACACAGACTCACACACATACACACACAAACACACTCACACACATGCACACATGTACACATGCACACACGTACACACACTTGCACACACACCTACATGCACACACACACATGCATACACACACAAACGTGCATGAGCACATGCGCACACATACACACACACATAACAATATCCTGTTTGAGTAATTCTGCCCTGGGAGATAAGACAGAAGCTTCTGGAACCTCAGAGGCCTATTGGGGCAAGACTCCCCCTATAGACCCACACTGGACTGAGACTTGAAAAATAAATAAATAAATGGTTCATGTGGGAAACCACAGAGGGGGTGGCTAGTTTGTCACAGCAGTTCAACCCACCCTCATTCACCACATGCGTGGTCACCCCTCTCAATTGGGGCCGGAAGTTTCGATTTCAGAATAACTGTCACAGCTGGGTGAGATCCCAAAACGACAGTGAAAAGGTTGACAGGAGAAAGTGCCCGAAGACTGAATATTCGAGAATAAAAAGAAATGTCAAGATAAAGTCCAGAAAGACGCAGAGAGGGCACTTGCCTTGCGTGTCCTGGATCCTGGTTCCATCCCTAGCACCCCAGGGGGTCTCCTGAGCACAGCCAGGAGTGAGCCCTGAGTGCAGAGCCGGGCGGAAGCCCTGAGCACTGCAGGATGCAGCCAAAGAAAGACCAGGCTCCAAGGATAAAAGAGGAGAGGTGCCAAGAAAGTGTGGAGAGGGTAGGCCTGGATGTGGAGGCTGACAGAGGAGAGTGGGGAGACCAGATGGGTTAGAGAAACTCCCTTACGTTGCTAGCTATTAGGGACCCTCTCAAGATCAAGCGTCAGGGCAGAGCAGGCCTTGAACAATCAGCTGGGAACAACAACCTCGGGGGGCCAGGCAGTGGGTTCCCCGCCCTGGCACATGTTTTGACCCCGGAGGCAAATGTTCAGACTTGCCAAGCTTGGTGCCTTTGTCCCTGCAAATCTGCCCTTCCCAAGCACTGCAGGGAAAATGGAGTAGCCACACTCGGCTTTCATCTGGAGGGATGAAAGCCCCAAAGCCCTTTCTCCCCAGCCCAGGCCCCAAAGCAAGGTGTTGTCTAAATAAAAATACTGTCCTTACAACGTGCTCAACAAGTGTGTGATAAAGATCAGAGGAAGGCCCGAGCCCCAGGCCCACAGCCGGGGCAGGAGGACTCTGCATCCATCTTTGTGTTTCAAGAAAAGTTTGCAAAGGAAGCCAGGAGGCAGAGACTCACTGGGATGGTTTAAACAATGAAGGAAATTCCCCATTTCCTGGTTGTAAGAAAATATGGGTGGAACACCCTTAAAGGAGCTGCCCCAAGCTCCGACTTTGATGTCAGCTGGATAACAATGATCTCCGAGGCAGGAACACAGTGTCATGAACTGGCCCGTGAAAAGCAAAATCACTGAAGGGGCCCTGGTGGGAAAAACAAAGAGTCTGTGATGTGGGGGCCTCAGAAGGGCGGACTTGGGGGTGTCCTTGCTGTGGATGAGGGGAAATGAAGACCCAAGGCTATGGGGAGCCAAGGGGGCTGGGGTCCTCCAGGATTGGTGGAGTTCTCTGAGGGGGGGTCACCTCACGAATCCAGCAAACTCTGGCCGGGGCCCACTGTGTACAGGCCCGGGTCTGAATGTTCACTCGCGGGTCAGTGGGGACACTCCCAGCCTTAGGGGAGAGGCGGTGGCGAGTTCCTCTCTCCCTTCGGGTCACCTCGCAGGGTGCCATGCTCAGTGCTGGCCAGGGGTGAGGGGAGGCTGACCGTGGCGCTGTTCTCAACACAAGAGTATTTGACGGGGGCACGTACTGAGCACAGGCTGGAGTGGGCACGGGAAGGCCGAGGACAGTGCTGAACAAGAAGAAGGGAGGCGGGTAAGGTGGACCTTATTCAGGGTGAAAGAGGAGAGGAGGATGCTGCCTGCAGCGGAGTTGCTGGGCACACAGGGTGTGGGAAGCGTGTGTTCTGGTCAGAGGGAACAGCAACGCTAAGACTGGTGAGAATGCCCGGTGGGGCCAGCTGGAGGGGACGAGTGTTCAGGAACCGGGAAGAGGAGTCTGTGCGTGTGGCAGTCGAGCACACTGTGATGGTGCTCCCCGAGCTGCAGGGATGGAGTCTAGGTGTGGCCCCCAGCAGAAAAAGCTAGGAGAGGTGGCAGGAGAGAGGAACTGGGCTGATGTTCTGTTGGCATCTGGTGGCTTGGGATAACTCTTGTCAAATCTTGCTCATTAAAATGCGTGACCAGGGGCCAGGGAAACACTACAGAGCTGAATGCACTTCTCTTGCCCGGGCCCAGCTAGGTTTGATCCCAGAACTATACATGATCCCTTGTGTCCCACCAGGAATGATCCCTGAGGACAGAGCCAGGAGTAAGTTTTCAGTACCGATGGGTGTGGACACACACACACACACACACACACACACACACACACACACACACACACACCCCACGTGTGAGAGGAATAGGAAGAAAACTCAGCATGTAAATGACTCAGTCTAAACCCCAATATCAGATGTACCCCCAATACCACCGGGTAGGGCCCTGGAGAGCCCCTGAGCATAGCCATACCCCCGGGGCTCTCCAGCCCTGCAGAACCCAAATGGAATCACATCCCAGATCCTTGAATTGAGGTGCCCAGCCCAGCTGGCCCAGTATTGCCACCCCAATCTCCTGAGCAACTGCCTGGAAGCCTTTTACCACGGATAGAGTGAAACAAACACAAATCAGATGTGGGAATAGGTGTGAGCACCAATGGGGAATCATTCCAGGTTTGGGGCGATGGCAGGAATCATCTCTGCCGCCCCCTCCCACTGCCCCCCATCCCCATCTCCCCTTGCTCCAGTGGCCGATAGGGTTCAGGACAGCTGTGAGTGCTGTGAACCTAGGCATTTCTGCCAGCTTCTTGCCCCAGAGAAACCCACCAAAGTCAGCCCTCTGGAGGTTGGCACACCACCTTGCAGAGGATGTGAAAGGAAGAACCGGGGACGCAGTTTAGCGGTTAAGCATTAGCCTGTGTGAGGCCTTGGGTTCAATCCCCAGCTCTGCCATTAATAATAATAATAATAGTAATAATAATAATAATAATCACTGTCACTGTCCTCCCGTTGTTCATCGATTTGTTCGAGCGGGCCCAGTAATGTATCCACTGGAGACTTTTGTTGTTACTGTGTTTGGCATATCGAATACATCACGGGTAGCTTGCCAGGCTCTGCCGTGCGGGCAAGATACTCTCGGAAGCTTGCCGGGATCTCTGAGAGGGGCAGAGGAATCGAACTCGGGTTGGCCATGTTGGCTGCGTGCAAGGCAAATGCCCTACCGCTGTGCTATTGCTCCAGCCTAATAATAATAATAATTATTATTATTATTATTATTATTATTATAGTAATGATGAAAAGAAAGGAAGAAAGAAAAAAAGATCTTGGGGCTGGAGTGATAGTACAGCCGGGAGACCATTTACCTATTATATCTTGCACACAGTTGACCTGAGCCCCAGCATCCCATATAATTCCTGAGTGCAGAGCCAGGAGTGACCCCTAAGCATGGGTGTGACCCAAACAGCAACAACAACAAAACTCTTGAATCCCCAAGGAGGCCCAGGGAAGAGTGACTTCTGAGGCAGAACTGAGGAGGCAAACAGCTCCAGCTTTTGGCTCTGAGTGAACCCTGTGAACATCCCGAGGGAACATTGCTCCTCTTGGCCGCCTCAGTTTCCCCATCTGTACGCCGGGCACTCCTGCTCGATCTCCACGACCACGGCCAGGGGCAGTCTGGAGAAAGCAGCCCAGCCATCCTTGCATTCCGGTCTTCCCTCTGTCTTCACTGCATCCGCTGTTCTTCCTGTTCTTCATCCTCCATCACTCTCCACCCCACCCTCCCTTTGCAAGTCTCACACGCAAACAAGTTCTCGCAGATTCCTGCGACCTTCCTCCCAGATGCATGTGGGGCTGAGCCAGGGTGTTTGTGGGTTCTTGTCTTGCTCTCAGGCCAGCCCAGAATCGGGCGGGAAAACAGCCGGGGGTCACTGCTCAGTCGCTGCTTCCCTGGCTCTTTGCTTTGGGCTGTCAGTGTGGCAGTGTTTCTGCACTTGGGGTGCTTGCTCGCCGGCCTCTGAGGATCACCCCAGAAGCTGTGTCGGGGATGAACTTGGCATGTGGAGAAGTGCTGGGGAGGGGACACGGGCCTGGCACCCCTCAGAGGAGGTGCTTGACCAGCTGCATTTCGAGCGTGAATGCAGGCACAGAGTAGCAAAAGACCTTGGAGTTGACCAAGGCTGGCACACTTGAACACACCTCAGAACTGGACCCGGGTTCCCCAAGGGCACAGTCAGGGACGGCCAGGTGGCAGACGGCTCGAAAAGGTGATTCCCAGCCACTGGGAGGAGAACGAAGGGCTGACCATGGACAGACATGGCAGTGATGGGGGAGCCCCACCCCGGCTGGGCGAGCCCCACGCGCCAAGTGCACAGATAGTGAGTCCAAACACGGGAGGAGAAGGAAGTTCCCTGATTTTGTTCAAGTTCAAAGGCAGCATCTTGGGGGGAGTGGGGGGAAGGGGGGGAAGAAGTCACACTGGGAAGGAGACTGACCAGGAAGCTTGTGTGTGTGTATGTGTGTGTGTGTGTGTGTGAGTGTGTGTGTGTGTGTGTGTGTGTGTGTGTGAGTGTGTGTATATGTGTGTGGTGGGGACAGGGCGTCATAATGGAGACTTGGTCAGTGATGTCCATTTCTGTGCTGGGGGTTGGCTGCAGATATCTTCCCCCCTTGTCAAAACTTGCATTGTGCCCCCAGCTGTGCACATTTCACAGTTTGGATGTGTTGTTGCAATAAAAAGTTTATACAAATATTGACATCGTGAGGGTGAAGCATAGCACATCTGCCCGCCAGACTCTCCCTGCCCAGCCTGCAGGTTTGAAACTGCCATTTCAGCTGCCTGGCGACTTCTCCTCCTCTTCCTCCTCAGCTTGTCCCGGGTGTCACGTGTCCACTTTACCTAGGGAAAGACTAAGACCTGGGGGTATGACTGCTCTCCAGGGCCCCCCTTGGGCCCTTCCAGCAGCCCCAGTGTTTTGAATTCCCATTGGAAAATATATGTCCCTTATGCACACTATGTATTTTAAAATGTCCAGGGTACCAGAGAGATAGTACAGTGGGGACGGCACTTGCCCACGACTAACCCAGATTTGATCCTCACACCCCATCTGGTCCCCAAGCTCCTCCAGGAGTGATCCCTGGGAGCAGGGGCCAGAGGAAGCCCTGACTACCACAGGGCATGGCTCTGAAGTTAATGAAATAAATGCCCAGGTGGGTCCCCACGATGCGGCAACAGGCTTCAGTAGATTCTCCTCGATCAATTGATCATTATCTGGGACCTTTATGATTCTTTCGGGAAGGTGTTCGGGCTCAGGGTTTACTCCCAGAGCTGAGGGATCAGAGTTACTTGGTTCTGTTGCTTGGGGACCCCTATGTGATGTCGAGGGTCGAGTCAGGGATAACCACGTGAGAGGCCTTAATGCCTGACACATGGCTCTGTCCCCTGTGCTCATCAATCCCGACTTCTGTGGCTTGGTCATTCCTTGTGAAGGATCATGGGCATCCAGAAGCTTCTCTAGCTCCAGATTTGCCCAAGTGACCCCAGAAAGCAAATTCACCCAAGGTGCGAGCTGCCTTGAGAATCCCCGCAGGTCTCACACGAACTCATCCATCTCAACACAGAACCCGGGGTCCACCAGGACCCAAGCTCGGCCACGGCTGTGGTGAGCTTGAAGCCGGTGGGGCCACATCAGTGGCATATATGAGAAGAGGACCTAGGACCACTTTCTCTCCATCCATCTCGGCCACCCTGGGCCCAACTGGGAAGCTTGGACAGATAACATCTGTGATGAGCCCCTGCACGGCATCAACCTGAGTCCCACCAGCCTCAGGGGGTGGCCGCCAAGCCACACCCAACGTCCGCTTGGTCTTCTGGGCCTGGGAGTTTGATCCCTGCCACCTGATCTCCTGGGGGAGCTGCAGGCTCTGGCTGGAACAGGGACTTGCTTTTTGCAGGAAAGACAAGCCAGTCCTAGCCGTCGCCCAGGGGTTCTGGGTCCTTGTCATCCTCACCGAAAGGAATTTCGGGAGTAGACCAGCAGTGAGACAATTTTAGTTGGAGGTTTTGACTAAGAGGGAGGAAGGAGAGAAAAGCGGGAGAGAGACGAGCACTGCGCTCAAGAGAGAACCTGGGCTTCTCCAATAGTGGAGAGAGCCCAGGTCACACCTCAAGAGGGGTGATGTGGGCGACTCATGTGCTCAGGGTCCACATATCCTGCCTCCATAAGCAATGCACAGTGGACACACGGTGCCCGAGACCTCCCACAGCAGCCCTGGTTCTGGGCTCTGTTGGCTGTTGTCAAACATCTGAGTTGCCGACGCCTCACCTGAGAAGTCGGGGTGCGCACATGTCCTTTTCTGGGGGTTATTAGATTGTGGACTTACAGGGCCCAGGTACTGCCACAGGTCTATGAAAAAGTAACAGATTTTAGTTTGGGTTTTTTTTTGGGGGGGGGGGGCGTGCCCTGAACCTCATGCTTACCTGTGCGGCCTTTGTGTGTGTTTTGGGGTGTGGCAGGGGTCTACACCCCAACAAGTCAACTCCAATTCAGGAACTGAGACCAAGAGGCCAAATACTCCAGCAATGGGTGCTTCCCTGGGCCCCTGGAAAGAGCACCTATGGGAGCTGCAGCTTGGGGGCAGCCAGTGACCCTGAATTCCCTGGTTCACTGTCAGAGGTGAGGGCCCCACTGGGGGAGCACTGTCTCTGCTGGGGGAGCACTACCTCTGCTCCCTTCCAGAAGTCAGAGGTCTGAGGCAGTGGCCTGTGCCCCTCTGGACCTCACTGGGCCCCATTATTTGGAAAGGAACTGCATGTGTGTAGGGGAAGGGGGGTGCTCTGGGAAGACGTGTGACCAGCATCCCCGACCTCATTGTCCCCTGCTTGGCAGCCCCTGGGGACCAGGTAAATAGAAGGGATTGGGTCATTGTTTGTCCCTGCTCCTAATGACTTTCGTCTTTGTGTGCTGGGCCAGGCCTCACCCCCGGGAAGCTGGCCTGAGGCCTGTGAGGCACCAGCCGCCTCTGGAAACAATGGGCTTTGTTCTTCACACTTTCCCTATCAAAGCTGCACAGCGGGGACGGCCTTCAGCGGCATGGGGCCTGCAGCCGGTGCCAGAGCTGGGGGCGGCAGGAAAGGAGGGGTGGGGGTAACTTTGACCCAGTTCAGGAGCCGAGGGTCCCCTCCTCTCCTCCTCCCCACTCAGAATAGGCCCTGCATGAGCTCACTGGGGCTGAGTGAATTGTTCTCTCCTTATCTGCAGGGGGCGGCGAGGGGCATGGATCTGCAGATGAGATTGTCTCTCGGAGCTGTCCCTAATCTCCTTATTCCCGAGGGCCACAGCAGCGCCTGTTTGCTGCTGGGATGTAGCATCCCCTCAGCGTGCTGAGAAACTCGGTCCCAGATGGCCTGGCTGGATCTTAAACCCAGATCGGGGACTCCGGCCCCTGCCACCAGCCTGGCTCTGGGGGTCTTGATGAGCAGGGCAGGGGTAGGAAGCCGGATGATGATCGCGGGCTGGCCTGTCACTCTGCCGGGGTTCCTGCTGGAAAGGGAGGCCATGGGGAGGGCTTGGGTGTCATCAAGGGGGTGATGAGGACAGATGAGGCACCCAGAGCCTTGCAATGGTTGGGGGGATGTCTGGGTGTACCTCAAGAGTGAAGCAAGAAGATGGGGGAGATGGGATTTATGAATTCGCTTGGAGATGCGCTCCCTCTGTGTGTGTGTGTGTGTGTGTGTGTGTGTGTGTGTGTGTGTGTGTGAGTGACTCTGCCTCGCTCTCTCTCTCTATTAAAAATAATGTTTTTGTTTTTGTTTCTGGACCACACCCAGTGATGCTCAGGCCTTACTCCTGGCTCTGCACTAAGAGATCACTCAGGGATCACTCCTGGCAGGGCTAAGGGGACCATTTGGGATGCTGGGGATCAAACCCAGGTCAGCCGCGTGCAAGGCAAACACTATCTCCACTGTGCTGTCCCTCCGGCCCCCCCACCTCTGTATTTTATACCTAGGGCAGTCCCTTGCCAGCTTCCGGTGAATTCCCCCACTGGAGAAGTCAGATTCAGAGAGTCCCTTTGGGGTGGGGGTCGGGGGCAGCTTCTGGGGCACGAGAGGGCAAATGGAGCGTGTAGGGTCCTGGCCCACAGGAGCCTCACCATCCTCTTCCTCCTTTGTCCACGGAGTGGCACGGGCAGGATGACTTGGGCGCGTTGGGCACACGGGAGCCTGGGGTGCTCTCTCTTCCGGGAGGCTGTTTCTCTTGGGGGTATCTCTCTTGAGGGGGTGTCTCTCTTGGGGGGGGTTCTCTTCCCACAGGGCAAGCAACCCTGGAAGGTGAAAGGACTAAATCCTGGGTCTTCTGCGGGAGGCTCTGATCCCATTCTCCACCTGCTGGCTGTGCAAGCCCAGGGCCAGCCTCAGTTTCCCCATCTGGGTTAAGAGCCTGCTCTCCCTGCTCAGGGCAGGGCAAGGATTCCATTAGTTGAAACTTGGGGTGTGTGAGAAGACTCTCTAGTCCCTATACTTCTTTCTTCACAGTCCAACCACACACCCTCGTTCCCCAGTAAGCGAGGACTCTTGTATTTTCTAGATGCTTCCTTCCCAGAAGGGCTATGAGACAAATCAGCTAAGATAAGAGGGGGATGTAAATGTTCTATCTAGGGAACTTGTGCTGACAAATGCATCAAGGAGGGCTTCTGGGAGGAAGTGATGTTTGAGCTGGGACCTGGAGGAGAGGCGACAGGTTGTAACAGGGACTCTGCTATGACCAGGCAGCTGGGGGGTTGGGGGCCAAGATCCTAGGGCAGAAGCTACTCGTGGTATTCAAGGAGTTGCAAAACCCTCTTGCCATGGGGTAAGGGTCAAAGTAGGGACCAGGGAGGGGTGACCCAGAAGCCAAAGCAAAGACCTCTGATTCTTTGCTGGTGAGATTGAAACTGGGTCAAAGAAAACTGGTGGGGGTGAGGAGGGCCTCCCCTCGGGTCTCTCTCCAGAGCCTGGAGATAAGGAAGGCCTCAGTTTACCCTGGGCCCAAAGCCTATCCCTCACATTGTTTAGGACTGCAGATAAGACAGAGAGAGCCTCAGGGGACCAGCCCAAGGGGATCTTATTGTTCTTTCTGGCGCCCACTGGTCTGCAGCCCACTCGATATCTCTTTCTCTGCAGAAACCGCTTCTGGTGACCCCACGCACCAGGTGGTCGCTCTGGGGCCTGGACCCACCTCTGCCCCCATCCCACCTGCTCTCTTGCTGCCAAGAAAGTTCTTTCTGGGTCCAACCGCCACCTTCTCTCAATGCACAGGCCCCGGAGCGGCCGTCTTGGCAGTGACAAGACGAGAAGCTTCCGGATGAGAGTCGGGTGGAGAACGAACTAGGCCTGGAGTGTTGGCTGGGGTCTTCGAAGGAGACCTAGGTGGGATTGGAGTGCAGGGTGGGCTCGGGGCCGGTTCTGAGGGTGTGTGAGGAGGAGGGACAGCAGGCAGGCCTGGCTCCGCCGTTCTCCCAGCTACAAGGGGCTTCAGGCCTGCCTCCATGTCTGTGAGGCAGTGGCTGGCCGGGAGGTCCCCAGAAGCTCGGCCTGCACAAACGGAAGGTTCTGGAACACCGGGCGCTGTGGAGGGTCCTCGTCCACTCCCAGTGCTGCCCACAGCTGTCCTTTCTGAGGTACCGCCCGGCTCACAGGCTCGCGTTTTCCTGCGCCGGGCTGAGAAGGCCGCAGTGACCCCACAAGGAACTCGGACGGGGTGTGTGGCGCCCGTGTGAGGCCGGAGCTGCTGGCTGGGTGCCTGCCGGCCGCGCCCCAGACACCCCCAAAGTCCTGTCTCCCTGGCGGAAGTCAGGCCTGTAGCCGGCCTTCCGGCTATTATGCCGTTTTTACAGCCTGGACTTGATTTAGGTGTTACGCTCTTGCTAAGAATACTGGCCGGACACTTGAAAGGACCCTTGATGATTGTCCTAATTTGTGAAGAATTACTTGTTGCTGTTTTTCCCTTTCCCCTCTCCCCTTTCGTCTCTGCAGGGTCTGGCCCAGGCCGTGTTATTGTGGTTAAATTTAGCTCTGGAGCTATATCGGGTGCTGGTGTCCCCAGGCTTTCACTTCTTCAAACAGGAAGGAAGGCCCCGGAGCCAGGACGCCTGCGCGGGCCCACGGGGAAGTGTGCGCCTCTGGAAAGCTCTAGAAGAGCGTAGGAGGCACCGGATGGATGCCGGGTGGCTCTGCGAGATTGACTCTGAAGACTTCCCTCCTGCCCCCCGCCGCCCCCCTCGGCCTTCTGGGCAGCCCAGCAGGCCCCAGGTCTGCTGTCCACCCCATGTCCTGGCATGGGTTCGAGTGTGGGAGGGGGAAGCTGGGCTGTGGTTCAGATCCACACTGCTATTGTGCAGGATCTGCTCCACGAGGGCCTCTGGGCCTCAGTTTCCCCACCTGTCAAGTTGGGGATGGTTTCTGTGGGAGAGTGGGGGTCCTGGGCACCAAGCTGGGGATGTGCACCTCACGGTTGTCTCTGCTCTCCTCACCCTGGGTTCTGTGGTTGCTAGGTGTTTGTGGAGCTGAACAGGAAAGGATCCCATGAAGGACCCTGTGACAGGACCCCATGGAAGTATCCCCTGCAGGGGCCCCGTGGAAGGATTCCATGGAAAGATCTTATAGAAGGATCCCATGGAAGGATTCCATGGAAAGATCTTATGAAAGGATCCTATGTAAGGATTCTGGAAGGATTCCATGGGTGGATCCCATGGAAGGAGCCCATGAAAGGATTCTGGAAGGATTCCATAGAAAGATCTTCTGGAAGGATCCTGTGGAAGGATTCTAGAAGAATTCCATGGGAGGATCCCATGGATGGATCCCGTGGAAGGATTCTGGAAGGATTCCATAGAAAGATCTTGTGGAAGGATCCTGTGGAAAGATTATGTGGAAGGATTCGTGGAAGAATCCTGTGGAATTACTCCATGGGAGCATCCCTTGGAAAGACCCCTTGGAAGGAGCCTGCCAGATCTGGCAACCTCCTCCCTGCCTAGAGGGGACGGTCAGCACCTTGACCCACGGGCCTGTTCTGAGAACATGGAGCCCAAGGGTGCTGGGAGGCTGTCCCGTCCTGAGTCTCATCGGGGTGGGTGTCGCAGGGGATCACGCGTGTGAAGATCTTCCGCATCCTGCTCCTGCTTGCCCCCTTGCCAGCTGCGCTGCCTACACCCAGACCTAAACCCTAGCCCCCAGCCTGGGGTTGGGGTATTGTGCAGGGTGGGCATCCAGCCAGCATTTGTCTCCTCACTCGTGTCAAATGGGGAGGGGGCCCTCAAAGCCTGGGGCCCTGGGAGTGAGAAGTCGGGGTTTGGTGCTCCAGCGTGCCCCCTGGTCCCTCCTGGTGGCATTCTTACTTGCATGGCTGTTGTCTGGGGTCCTGCTGGCCCCCATACCTCCCCGTCAGCCACCTGCTCCAGCCCCGACCCTGTGTGGGGGCAGCTCTCCCCCAAAGAACCTCCAGGTGGGCTGCCAGCTGACCTTGCCACAGCTCCTGACTCAGCTTCCTCATCTGCCACAAAGGGGCCCTATTTGCACCGAAGCCCACAGGGCAGTTTGAAAGTGCCACGAGAAAGTGCCTGGTGTGAAGGGCATTTGTGTGGAGCTTTTGGTTAGGGGACACATCTGGTGAAGCTCAGGACCTACTCCTGTCTCTGGCAGGGCTCAGGGAACCCCACGGGGTGCTGGGAACCAAACCCAGGCGGGCTGTGTGCAAGACGAGCCTTACCCATTGTGCTATCTCTCTGGCCCTCACTCTGAATCTTCCTAATTCCCCAGAGAAGCCCTTTTCTAAAACCATTTTCTAGAACGGTCACTTTCTTTTTTTTTTTTTTTTTTTTTAATTTTTTTTTTATTTTTTCTTTTTTATTAGTGAAACGACATGAGGTATAGTTGTAGATTTACAAATTTTTGTGCTTGGATCTCGGTCATACCCCGATCAAATACCCATCCCTCCACCAGTGCCCATTTTCCACCACCAGGATAATATCCCTCCCCCCCCATCCTCCCATCCCCCCATCCCCCCCTGCCACTGTGGCAGGGCATTCCCCCCTGTTCTCTCTCTCCTCCTGGGCGCTGTGATCAGCCAAAGAGGCATTGAGTGGCGAACATGTTCAGCCCAGTCTACTTTCAACCTGCATCTCCCCTCCTGGGAGGATCCTCCAAACACCCTCCACTTGGTGTTCCCCTTTCTATCTGAATTGTCCTTTCCCCTAGAATACCCAGCTGGCCTCTAAGTTATGGAGTAATTCTCCTGGTGTTGCTCTCAGCTATTCTTGGGTATTAATCTCATATTTTATTATTTTATATCCCCCAGATGAATGCTATCTTTCTATGTCTATCCCTCTCTTTCTGACTCATTTCGCTTAGCATGATACTTTCCATATTGTACCACTTGTATGTAAAGTTCATGACTTCATTTTTTCTAAGAGCCACATAGTACTCCATTGTGTAGATGTACCAAAGTTTCTTTAACCAGTCATCTGTTCTTGGGCACTCAGGTCTCTTCCAGTTTCTGGCTACTGTAAAGAGTGCTGCAATGAACAAACAAGTGCAGATGTCACTTCGGCTACACGTTTTTGCCTCTCTGGGATATATTCCCAGGAGTGGTATTGCTGGGTCAAATGGGAGCTCAATTTCTAATTTTTTTGAGGAACGTCCATACTGTTTTCCAGAAGGGCTGAACCAGTGGACATTCCCACCAACAGTGAAGGAGTGTCCCTTTCTCGCCACATCCGCGCCAGCAACGGTTGCTTTTGTTCTTTTGAATGTGGGCCAGTCTCTGAGGTGTGAGATGGTATCTCATTGTGGTTTTGATCTGCATCTCCCTGATGATTAATGATGTAGAGCATTTTCTCATGTGCTTTTTTGCCATTCAGATTTCTTCTTTGAGAAAGTTTCTGTTCATTTCATTGCCCCATTTTTTGATGGGGTTGGATGTTTTCTTCTTGTGGAGTAGAACGGTCACTTTCTGAGATCCTGGGCGGGGGGCAGGACTGGGGCAGAGTGGGGAGAAATCCCCCAATCCATCTGGACACCTTGTCACCAAGTATTCTGCCCAAAGTGACACCAGTTATCAGAGGGGGAGGTGGCATCCGAACCGCCTGGAGTCCAGACCTTGAAGAGCTCCAGGGCTCAGAAATAGGGGGTTAGGGCCATGTTTGGGCTCTGGATGGGTGCAGGGGGATTGCTGGTTGGCAGGGTTCAAGAGGAGTTTGCTGAAGGGACAAACTATCCCTTTGGCAAAGGCTGCTGGAGGAGGGACTTCCGCCCTGCAGGCACAAGAGGGGACTTGTGGAGCTGATAGAGATGGGCTGCCCCTCATGGCTCCTCCCTGCACCTGGGCAGACCACTGGAGCCAAGTCAAGCCGGCTCCAGGGCGGGGTCAGCAGGCAGCTGCTGAGATGTGCAGAAACGCAGCCCCCGTGGAGGCCACTGGAGATTTCTCCAAGGAAAGGCCCCTCCACGCTGCAGGGCCAGGATAGAAATATCTTTTGTCCTTTTCCATAATTCAGGAGCTTGTCGATCAGCCAGGAGCCCAAGCCCGGGGGTGGGGGATGGGTGAGCTGACAGACCTCTGAGCCCCAGTTTCGCCTTCTGTTTATGTATGAAGTGTGCCCGGGTGCGTCTCCTGCTTGGCCATGGTCCTGCTTGGTCACCGCCAGTGGCTCCAATCCCTGGGGACAGTCAGAGCCTCTGGACCCAGAGCCCAGTTGCTGCATTTAGTGGCCGGTTGGATGCACGAGGCCCCTTCTGAGAGCCACCTGCTCTGTCTAAACGCAGGCTGCCGCCGTGACATGCCTGTATCGGGGCATGAGGAAGTGTCTCTTCAGGGTTCAGCTCCTCCTCCCTAATTTGACTCTGACCCCCCAGCTCTTATGACTGGTGCTGTTTGCCTTCCCTTCATGTCACGGGTACTGTGCCCTGTCCACATCCCCCAACTCCATGACTCATCAATAAGACAGAACAGACACCCCCCACCAGGGTCTCTGCATGACCCGAGATTTGCTCCAATCTGTCCCTGAGAGATGGGGGTGTTCCGGCTTTGTTGTGAAGGATAGCTTCTCTCCTGTGCCATTTACTGGGTTTGGGAGGTCACCAACTTCCTTTGGCGTGAGCTGCGGCCTCGGCCTTGTGTAAACCCCACCTCTGTTCCGTGGACTTACCTGGTTCCAGGGGAAGCTTGGAAAGCCAAACTGAGACCACTCTCCGCACACTTGAAGGTACCGGCAGAGGAACAAAGGCAAGCGGGCCCCGGGGCTGAGATCTCCAATCCTACTCAGATCAGGGCTGAGCATCCTCCACCCAGATCCTCTGAATTCCAGTAGATGGGGGTCACACCCACCAACTGGCCCCCTGGCGCTGTGTAATCCCATCGACGGCCAAGACTCAGAGACTTTAAAACCCAGCTCCCGGAACCGCGTGGCCGCATTTGCGGCCGTGCGACATCTTATTATGACATCTTATTATCTCATTCCTACTTTGGACAAACTGGCAGGCTACCGAATGTAACCTGCCCACATGGCAGAGTCTGGCAAACTTCCCGTGGCGTACCCAATATGCCAAATACCAGTAACAATGATGGGTCTCATTCTCCTAAAGAGCCTTGAATATAGCACTTTCTTAAAAATCTCAGGGCTAGGATGAAGGAGACGTTACTGGGGCCTGCTCAAGGCAATCGACGAATAACAGGATGGTCGTGATTCGTGATTCGTGATTTTCATTGTAAATGGCCTCCAGCATTAACTTTTCCAGGATTAAGTCCTCCACGAACCCTCCCTCTTCGTGACAAGTCTGTGGCACACGGCGACGACTCATTGCTGGAAATAACAACAAAGACTTGGACTTTGAGGCAGCTCTGGAGGGTTCACTGGGTGATTCATGGGGTCAGCAGGACCACAAGCTGTTTCTTGTCATTTTCAGTTCTGGGGGACAATAGTCCCCCACCACCTGGCTTGTGCCTGACTTTCTTTCATGCCTGCATTCATTCCACCCTTCTCCTTCTGACTCTGGCCTGCCTTTTCTCAGAACACTCAGATTACAAGCAGGCCCAAAACCCAGAATCCAGAATAATCCTCTCACTTCACCCTCCCTTGCCATCCCACTTGCAAACCCCCTTCTCCCAGAGAAGGTGTCCTGGTTATAGTTCGGGAGATTTCAGGGATGAGAAAGTTGATCACTCTGAGGGTGGGGAAGGTGTGATTTTTGTCTAGGACCCCATCCACCAACCCCCTAACCACTTGTTACTCGGATCTGAAGGCCCTTTGGGCCTGCCTTGAGACGGAACTTTCGGTACATACTATGTGGGGCTGGAGCCATAGCACAATGAGAAGGGTGTTTGCCTTGCATATGGCCAACCCGGGTTCGATCCCCAGCATCCCATACGGTCCCCTGAGCACCGCCAGGAGAAATTCCCAAGCGCAGAGCCAGGAGTAATCCCTGAGCATTGCCGGGTGTGAATGAGAAAGTCAAAACAAATCACAATGGCAACAAAATCCCAAAACACACTATGATCAAGAGTACTGGGGAATTATGGGGGAGGACTTTACTTCTGAAATTCAATCTTCCCAGGGAAACTGGGGTGTCTCCCAGCTCATTTTCTTCTCCTGCCTTTCTGACCAGGAGACCTCTAAGGAATCCCAGCCCCTCCACACCCACCCCCAAGTCAAACCCTGTGAAATTTCCCAAGCGTGTCCCAGAGCTGACACTTTTTCTCAGCACTTCCAGAGCATTGCAGACGCCCAGTTTTAATTAACCAGTTGAAGAAGTGTTGTCCGGGCAGAAAGTCTAAGGCATTTTGAAATAGGTTCCTGACAACTCAGCTCCCGAGAGAAAGCCCGGCTGGCCTTTCTGGTTTGCCGCCTTTCCAGTTCCTTCTGATGACTCGGTAGAAGTCTGACCTTCTCGGGCGGGCGCTTGGAGTCATGATACTGGGAACAATTGGCCTTTTTTTCTTCATAGGGTGATTTTTTTTTTCTATGAATGTTCCCTGGGTTGCCCTCGGCAAGATTCCTGCCCTTCCCAGCCTAAACTTAGTTGCTTGGTTGAATCTCGTCACTCCAATCAATCACGCAGTTATTTCTGGATGTTGCAATCACAGTCCTGGTCCCTAGGGGAGCAGAAAGCAATCGGCGTTGTCTGCTCCTACCGTGCTCACTCCAGGCACTGCAGCAACGGAGTCACCTATGGCTCACCCAGCGCCCCCACCAAAGTGTAAAGATGCTGCATTTCTCTTTATTTATTTTTTTACGTTTTTAATATATACATTTTTTGGCTTTTTGGGTCACACCTGACGATGCTCAATAGTTACTCCTGGCTCTGCACTCAGGAATTACTCCTAGCGGTGCTTGGGGGACCCTATGGGATGCTGGGGATCGAACCCAGGTCAGCTGCATGCAAGGCAAACACCCTACCCGCTGTGTTATCGCTCCAACCCCATTGCTGCATTTCTCCTTAAAGATCATGCTTCAGGGGCCAGAGATGTAGCTCAGCAGTACAGCAACTTGCCTTGTGTGTGAGAAGTCCTGGATTCAATCCCTAGCACTGGAAACATGCAACACACACACACATACACACACACACACACACACACACACACACACACAGGTTTCTCTAAGAGTAAAAATATATTCACGAGACTTGACAGTGGCTCAAAGCTTTAGCTAAAGAGAAGGACCATTAAGAGGTGGAAATGTTCCTCAGACTGCTGTCAGGTTACTATTCACCCCTTCCCTGCTGTGAGTTAGGACTCCCCTTCCCTCTGCCTCTGTTTTCTCACCAAATGACCGCAGTAATGGAGCTTTGGAACCAGCTGGGAAGTTGGCTGAGCTCATATTGTTGGAAAGGGAGTACCTGGCCCGTAAGAAATAGCTATTATTATCATCTTTGACTCTGGTTCTCTCAGATGGAAACCATCATTAAGGAGACGCCTGGTAAGAGTCATCAGGCCAGGCCAACTCTTCACATCCTGGGCAATTGTTCTCTGCATTGGGACTGAACTAAAGGAAGCAAGACGGGGTGGGGGTGCGCGTGAAAACTTTGGGGGAGCAAGAGAAACATGGGCTTTTCCTCTAGGTAGACACTGATGGAATAAATTGCTCTGAGACTATGATGGAGGAGGCCGCATTAGTTGCTGAGGCCAAGAATTACCTCCTCGTGTCTGAACCTCTGCTCCGCAGGAGAGAGATGCTATAAGTAATTAAAGGAAGATGGAGGAGCCGAGACAAGCATTTTGCCTTTTAGCTCATCGCGAGCTTGTGGTGCTTTTCGCTGGTCAATATTTACCTCCTGCATTGAGAAACGAGAGTCAATACTCGCTTCCTATGGCTCGTGCATCTATTTTTCCATACACGGCACGTGAGCGACCCAGGCGCACGGGCTCTGATACATTAATAGCTATATCAATAGAAAATCAACAATAATCATTTATTTTTAATGGCCATCACCACTGAAACACCAACAGTGCAATAAGCTCAAGACAAAGAGGAACACTTAGCGTGATAGATGTCTGCGGATAATTGAGTCAGGTTAACAACTTCCTCCCCTAATGGTGCTAATTGCGTTAATCAACAGCAGATTCCGTCCAGGGCTTTACCGGCCCACCCTGGAGGAGGCCAGGCTTCCTTGGGTGGGTGAGTGAGCTCTCCAGGTGAAGACACCCCTTCTGGATTCATCAGCCGTAGCTCAACTGGGTTAGAACTCGCCGGTCGTCCCACCCACCACCCCTTCGGGCAGTCCCTGGCCTGGTTAGGATTCTTGGGCCTGGTTAGTCACGTACATTGTGAATCTTTAGTGGTGGGGCTTGAGATATTGTCGTGGGACTCCCAGAATTCTCTCCCCCTCTTTCTTTCTTTTTCTTTCCTCTATCCTTTCTTTTTCTTTTCCTTTTCCCTCCCCTGCCCTCCCTCCTTCTTCCCTCCTCTCCTCTCTTCTCCTTTCCTTTCCCTCCCCTCCCCTCCATTCCCCTCTCCTCCCCTCCTCTCCCTCCCCTCTCCTCTGCTCCCCTCTTCTCCCCTCCCCTCCAATCCTTCCCCTCCTCTTCTCTTTTTAACTTTTGGGCCACACCTGGTGGTGCTCAGGCATGACCCCTGGATCTGCGCTCAGGGATCACTCCTGGCAGTGTGTGGGAACCCTTTGTGGTGCTCAGGATTGAACTGGGGTCAGCCACATACAGAGCAAGTGCCTGAACCCCTGTATTATCTCTCCCGCCCCGGACACTGAGCGTTTTTCTTCCTTCTTCAAGTAGCTTCTCTGATCCCTTAGCAGACATTCCCGCGCCTTCTCTCTGTGTCAGTGCAGTAGGCAAACAGTCACCTAACCCTAAAGGCACCTCCCAGGCAGCCCAAATCTTGGCAATATGTAGGCTGAGAACACGTCAGCCTAAGACATCCCAAGAAATCCAAGTGCTCCCTCCCATACCCTTTTGACTCGCGTCTTTTTTCAGCCAGCGTGGCCCAGGGTTGACTCCTGTCTTTGCTGGCGCCGGTGTCAAACTCGCTTTCCTGCCCATGCCAGGGCCAGACACAGTTGCCTCATTAGACCGTGTCGCTCAGGAGAATTCTGAGCCTTCCTCTGAGAATGATTGGAAGTGTGTAGCATCCAAGCAAGACTTTGTACTTCCAGTTGGTGTCGACGTGTGTGTGTGTGTGTGTGTGTGTGTGAGAGAGAGAGAGAGTGTGTATGTGTGTGTATGTGTGTGAGTGTGTATGTGTGTGTGTGTTTGTGTGTAGAGAGAATGGCACCAGGACATATATAACCAAGGCCAGACCCATGCATACCTGGGGCCTGAGTCACAGAGTACAGTGTTCCGGGGGTGGGGTGGGGTGTTCTCAGAGCCTGGGCTCAGGGCCTGGAGCCCCCCCATTCCCTAGCTCGGTGATCCTGATCTTGGCTCTGCATCTTGTCCCTTCGTCTCCGTTTTGCCCGGCATTCTTCTTCCCCTCTAATGGGGTGCAAGAAGGAAATAGACCAATAAGCTAAGGACTAAAGGCAGATTGGGGCTCTGGGCAGCAATAAATCAAGCACTGGGGGCTGGAACGATAGTACAGCGGGTAGGGCATTTGCCTTGCACGACCGACCAGGGTTTGAACCTCAGCATCCCATATGGTCCCCCAAGAACCACCAGGAGTGATTCCTGAGTAACCCCTAAGCCAGGAGTAACCCCTAAGCATCTCTGGGTGTGACCCAAAAGGCGAAAAAAAAAAAAATCAAGCATTACCTGCTGCTTCCACACTTGTTCTGTGTGGCGTAATGCTAGAACACGAGATTCTGGCCTAGACACACAGGAGAATGGCATGGAGGTTACAGTTTCACGGCCAAAGGACCCATTCCAGAGTACCAGGGAGGTTTAGGTGCTGGGGCCCTTTTCTGACTCTCATTGGCTTGTTCCACTCAGGTTACTGCTCACCTCGACATCTGCGTGTAGACGGAGCCCAACGGGGTCTTCTCTCGGAGAAAATCCATGTAAGTGATTCTCTCTGTCTCTCTCCACCCCCATGCCAGCACATTCTCTCATACCTGCTAGTCAGTTTGTTTTAAACGGGTCATTTGGGGGCCAGAGAGAAAGCCCAGAGGGTGGGGCACTTGCTCTGTGTGCAGCTGGTCCTAGTTTGATCCTCCATGTTACACCACTAGGAGAGATCCTGGAATACAGAGGTTGGAGGAATTCCTGAGCTAGAAAAAACACACCCTGCACCTCCCCCCCCCCCCCAAAAAAAAAAAAACCTGATCTCCTGCTTAGGGGTTATTTTACTGCCTGGCTAGTACTTCACAATCTACTTCAGCAAATCGTTTTCAGAGACAGCTTCCATTTCACATCTGAGGGAACTAAAGACACAGCCTCACATTTTGGCCTCGCAAGTAACGGGACCCTGGTTTGGATCCCAATAATCGGGACCCAGGGCTTCTTGGTGCCCAGCTGCCCCCTGAAAGTGCTCAGTGGTCAACCTAGAGAAGTTGGAGGAAGAAGTCATGACTGTCCCGCCCCCAGCTCTGAGGGGTGTGAGCAGGGATCAGACCACCCCGGGACACTGAGGCAGGGGGTGGTGGTGGGGGATGGGCCCAGGCTGAACATTCACCTCTTGGGGCTTCTCCTATGCTCAGCTTGGAGCAAGGCCCCTTGGCTGCCTCGTACCCCAGCTACAGACACTTGGAACTGCGGAGTGTGGGGAGTTGGGGGGTTAGCAGCATCGCCAGAAATGGAGCCTTAACCACGGCAAGATTTGGGGTGAAGGCGCTTTTTTGGGAGGCTGTCCTGAGCTCCGGCCAGGAGGGGCAACTACGGGGTGGGGGGGCAGTAATGGGGTCCCGCACCCCCACTTCCCCCGGACACTGAGAGGTAGGAGAGAGCAGGGGCTGCAGAGGAGGGTCCCTGCACATCTGTCAAGGCTGGACGCCACCGGGGGGACCCTCGGGCAGGCCTGTCCGTGCCCCGGAAGGACCAGGGGCCGGGATGGAGCATCTGAGCAACTGGGAAGCCGTGAGTGGTCAAGTCCAGCGAGGGCGGAGGGGCTGGTGAGTAGAGATTCCCGAGGGACCCTCTTGGCTCCCCCAGCCCCTTTTTTCCTGGCTGCTACCCCCCAGCCCCCACTCCCATCAACTCTGTGGTCCTCATGCGTTCCCTGCCTGCCTGCTCTCCTCCCTCCCTCCCACTCTCCCCTTCCCTCTACTCTTTCCCTCCCTCCTCCTCTCTCCCTCTCTCTCCTTTCCTTCCTCCTTCCTTCTTTCCCTCCCTCTTTCTTTCCTTCTACTTCCTTTCCTCCTCTCTCCTTCTCTCTCCCTCCTTTCTTCTCTCCCCCTCCCTCTCTCCTTTCCTTCCTCTTCCCTCCCTTCATCTTTCCTTCTCTCCTATTTCCTTCCCTCCCTCCCTCCCTCCCTCCCTCCCTCCCTCCCTCCCTCCCTCCCTCCCTCCCTCCCTCCCTCCGTCCCTCCCTCCCTCCCTGCCTTACTGCCTCATTCTTTTCTCCCTTCCTCTCTCTCCTTTCCTTCCTTCCTTCCTTTCCCCTCCCTCCCTCCCTCCTTCCCTCCCTCCCTCCTTCCCTCCCTCCCTCCTTCTTTCATTCTCTCCTTCTCTCCCTCCTTCCCTTCCCTCCCTTCTTTTTTCCTTCTCTCCCATCCTCCCTCTCTCCCTCCCTTCATCCTTCCTTTCTCCCTCCCTTTCTTCCTCCTCCTTTCTTTCCTTCCCTTGTCCCTCCTTCCTTCTTTCTTTCTCTCCTACTACCTCCCTCCCTCCCTCCCTCCCTCCCTCCCTCCCTCCTTCCTTCCTTCCTTCCTTCCTTCCTTCCTTCCTTCCTTCCTTCCTTCCCCCTTGCCTCCCTCCCTTTCTTCCTCCTCCTTTCCTTCCTTCCCTCTGTCCCTCCTTCCTTCTTTCTTTCTCTTCTCCTACCTCCTTCCCTCCTTCCTTCCTACCTTCCTTCCAACCTCCCTCCCTCCCTCCTTCCTTCCTTCCTTCCTTCCTTCCTTCCTTCCTTCCTTCCTTCCCCCTTGCCTCCATCCCTTTCTTTCTCCCTCTCTCTCTCCCTCCCTTCCTCCTTCTCTTCTTCTCACGCTCCCTTTCTTCCTTTCTTTCTTCCTTCCTTCCTTCCTCCCTCCCCTCCCACTTAGGCTCTGGACTCAGGGTGGCCTTTGGTGCAGGTGCTCTCATTCTAGGTGTCCCCTAGGGTTGGGTGTGAGAGGAAAGTGTCCCCTCCCTGTGTCCTCCACATCACCTCCCCTGCTGGGCACTGGGCTGGGCACCCCTCGTCTGCTCTTACTCATGTGTCTCCTCTGTCCCTGCTTTTCCCCAACTCAGGCAGCCCTTGGGCGCCTCCTCCTGTAGGGCGCAGGGGAAAGAGCTGATTTATGGGGCCATAAACCGAGGCTTTATCACGGGCAGGTTCACGCTGTCCCTGGCCTCCTCCCTCACCTTTGCTCCTGACACCCCTGTTTACAGGGAGCAGCCTGGGTGAGGAAGAAGGCAATAAAAGGCTCCAGGGGCCTGCTGACCCATTTGAGCACTAAGCCCTGCCCAGGTGTGTGGGTGGGAGGGGGCAGGGGGGGTCTCCCCCAGAGCCTATCTCTGCCAGGAGAAAAATTCACAGCTTGTAAAGATAAGGACCCCAGAGAAATGCCTGGCCCGGCCACAGCACTGCATGGACATGGACGCCCAGGGAGAAACTCTCTCTCTCTCCCTCCCTCCCTCCCTCTCCCTCTCTGAAATCCAGAGTGGGAAAAAGACTGGACTGGTGTGTGTGTGTGTGTGTGTGTGTGTGTGTGTGTGTGTGTGTGTGGGTGCACATGGGGGCCTATAGCTATGGCCTGGTCACGCCATTCTTGCACCCTGGCAGCTGTGTGGCCTCGCTTCCCTTTCTTCTCCTTCTGAGAGGGTCTGGGGAAAGGAGGAAAGAAGGATGATCAAGGTTGAAAAACTCCGGCTCATGCCAACTCCACTAGGACAGTCTCTCCCCAACCCGTCTCGATCCACAGGACACATAGGAATTGATTTTCTGTGACCGATTTCCTTCCTTCCTTCCTTCCTTCCTTCCTTCCTTCCTTCCTTCCTTCCTCCCTCCTTCCTTCTCTCCTTCCTTCCTTCCTTCCTTCCTTCTTTCCTTCCTTCCTTCCCTCCCTCCCTCCCTCCCTCCCTCCCTCCCTCCCTCCCTCCCTCCCTCCCTCCTTCCCTCCTTCCTTCCTTCCTTCCTTCCTTCCTTCCTTCCTTCCTTCTGTCCTCCATCCATTCTCCCCTCCCCTCCCCTCCCCTCCCCTCCCCTCCCCTTCCCTTCCTTTCCCTTCCCTTCCCTTCCCTATTCTTCCCCTTCACCTCCCCTTCATAGGACACCCAGAAAAACTCCCAATGGTTCTCCATTCACTTGCACTAAAATCCCCTCCTTGTGTCCCGTAAGACCTTATGTGATCTGTCCCTTGCTTTCTCATTGACCTCATTCTTGTCGAGGCACCCTGCACTCATGCCTTCGTAGCCTGACCAGTTGCCTTACTGTCCCCTGTGAGGTGCCCATGGGGTCTCTCGGGGATTTCAGAGGCTCATCTCAGTTGCAAGGTCACCTCCTCAGAAGCCCTCACGGTCCTCTTCTTCCTTGTCTTCAGCCTGCCTCGCTTGCTACATAACATCATGAGCCGCTAGGCTGTGGTCACCACACGTGTCCCCCGGGGGAGGACATTTCTGTGAGAAATGCTGATCTGGAATCTCCATTGTTCATCCACCGGCCCCCCAGCCCCCATCCATTTCTCCCTGAATTCCTTTCATTTCATTTATCCAAAAATCCCTCTTCCTCACTCTGTGGTCTCCCCTGGGTCATGGTGTCCCCAGGGAGCTCACGTTACACCCACACGAGTTTTGTCATCACAATTCCCTTTAGCACAGGGATCCCCAGCTTCCGGGGCTTGATTTTCACTTGCCACCTTCCACTCGCCACCTTGACGCCAAGTGGCTCTGACCAGTTCCTCGGCAGGTGCTCTATTGATTTCTGGAAGCGTCCAGATGGTCTGTGTTCAGGAGAGTCGTGTGTGTTTGTGTAACTTCTGTGCCAGTCAGAGACATTTGAATACCCTCGGGCAGGTGACCTGGCCGGGGCCCAGAATAGACACAAAGTCAGCTCATCCCTCTCATGCCCTGATTCTATTGTGCCTTTTGTCCCTAACTCCTGAGGTGGATCCCTGGGAGGGAACTTGAAGTGACCTGAAATAAATGATCCAGATTCTGAGGGTGGTGGGTGGCGAACTGGCATGAGAGAGACACAACTCGGTGGGTGCCATTTCTGGGGGCACACTCTGGTCCTGACTGGATTCCACAATGTGCTTAGAAGGGGACGCTGGCATGAAAACTTCACTCTCAACGCCCCACATCTCCAAAGTTCTAGAACCTTCTTACCTCAGGCTGCGTCGCCAGGCGGAAGCTTTTAACAAGGCAGGTGGCAGGTATTCTCCTAGCAGGGGTCAAACCTTATTGCTCCCAGGTCATCGCTCCTCAGATCTCGTCCTAATTCGAAAGATCCCTGGCTCCAGAGGACCGTGTGAGGGAGGGTGTGGCGTCTGTCTCCCGGCCTCCCCGCTCCCACACAGGGGCCCATTACGCTCTGATTAGTATTAATAATTGATTTATACAGCACCTTTTACAAGCCTCCAAGTGCTCTGTGCAGTCGGCCCCTGTGGCGGCACACGCATCACTTCACTTCGCCGCTGTTGATAAGCTGCCACCTCACGGGCTGGGAGGTGGCGACGGGCGCCAGGTCCCCCAGTGGCGCCAACAGCGTGACAAGGAGACAGTTTGCGGCAGGAAGTAGGACAGTGTCTTATCTCCTCAGCGGGCTGGGAGAGAGGGCGGAGGGGATTCCCGGCCTGTTATTAATTCGCTGAAGGATTTCAGTGTCCGGGGCCCCAGGTGAGGAAAGTGCCTTGGGCCAGGGGGTGGGACCCATTTCTCTTAGGGTTGAGTTGCCCCCGTTGTGCCCACTGAGGAACATGATCACTGTGGCGGAGTTGGGATCAAGCCAGGGCACCCGTGAGGCACCTCGCCCTGTTTCTCGGCACTGTAGGCCTCTGTTCTTGCCACGCCAAAGGGCCAGCTGGTCCTCTGAGATGCAGGTCATTGGCTGCCATGTCGGAGACAGCCTGGGAGGCTCATGTGGAAGCTTCCAGGAAACGGAGGTTGGGTCTCAGAGAGGGGGCCGTTGGGCAGGGCCGCTGTGTGGCTCGTTCCTGGCTTTCTACCCAAGTGCTCTCACTTAGGTGACTCCATGGGCCACTCCGTGGGTCACTCCACGGGCCACTCAAGGGTCATTCCCTAAGTGCTCTCACTTAAGGCCTTTTGTGTGCCTGGTGCTCTTGAGAGGATTGGCATCACACAGTTGAAACATGGGTGCTGGATCAGATCAATATTCTACTAAGTGCATAGACATACTCGCTGGGTTAATGTGGGGAAGTTGAAGGACCACTTTAAACGTTAGTTCCCTCAGCTGGACAGTGGGGATTCAGGGTGCCGCACTTCCCACTAGTGGCATTCGGTAACTGTGAGGTACTTCATCCCTGGGATGGTGAGCAACGCTCTCCCAGGAGAGGTGAGACATCTTGGTGGATCCCAAAGCAGCCCAGTGTCACAGAAAGAGGGAGTTGTACATACATACACACACACACATACACACATGAGCACACACCTGCACACACCTGCACACACACCCGCACACATACCTGTACACACATATGCACAAGCACACACACTTGCACACACACCTGCACAACGTGTGTGTACACACACATATGCACACACATCTGCGCATGCACACACACGCACACACACCTGCACACACATACACATGCACACACACGTACACACACCTGCACACACATCCATACATGTGCACGCACACACACGCGCGCGCACACACACACGTGCATACACACCATGCGCTCTGGTTGTGTAGACTGAGGCAACACTCCCTGGTTGGGGTGGTGAACGGGGAGCACCCAGACTCACCCAGGATTGCAGCAAGTGCGGGAATGAATCAGAGCTCTCGGATGACTAAGTGTGAGAACTTGGAGGTCAGGAGTAAGTACCAGATTCCAAGGATGCTAACACAGGGGGCGCGGACGGAGAAAAGACCTGGGCGTTGGGCAGTAGCATCAAATCAAGACTTTCCAACTAGGTCCCACCCATCCCCAGCTCACCGGCTCGTACTGCAGAGCAAAGGTGCCACGGCCGGGTTCGTAGGGAGCCTAGAGGGACCCTGTACTCTCAGACACCCACAACGTCTGTCCATCTCATCAGAGTGTCGAGAAGTTCTGCTGTGGAGAATTCCATTGAATCTGGTGTAGCTCCGGATTTATCAACTCCATGAACTCCTAAAGCCCCTCCTTTGATTATTTCATAAAATAGCGAAATAGCCCTGCAAGAGATAGCAGGAGAGAGGGATTTCAGCCAGAGATACCCAGAAGAATTTATGTCTCCAAGAGTGGAAACAAACAGAGAAGATTTTGTACTTCGGAGCTTTGACTTCATCCGACCTGAGTATTGTTTCTCTGGATGCAACTGATAGATTTGCTCCATAGCATATAGGCCTGGAAGTGAGGCCATTGGAACACTTGTTGCCGTGTGGAAGGTGCTTGGGAATGAGCTGTGAGCCCCGAATAGAGTCTGGACCGTACCAGCCACAGCACCGATGGGTCAGTGGCAAGTGAGAATCAGTCCCAGCTTCCACCTGCGACACCCTCTCTCTGGGCCCTGCTCCCCTTCTAGCTAGCAGGTGCCCAGGCGATGGCAGTGCATCCTCCCAAGCCTGGAAACTGAGGCTCAGCAGGGGAGGGGAGGGGGTCCTGCCATTTGGAGGAGGCGTCAGGTGATCCTGACACCAAACTGCACAGCCTGCAGAATTCGCTGCTGTCCACTGCCCGGTCCCTCCCAGAGTGATTCAGAGTCACAGGACCCGGCGCTGCTTGAGGAATAGGAAGGAAGAATCCGCTCCCTTTGATGTGACTGTCCCCCTCCCCACCTGCAGCCTACTGAGTCACCGAGGGGGTGTGTGCCCCTGGGTGGGTGCCACGCGGCAGCAAGGGCCCTGTGGCAGCGGGTCCAGTGCCCCTGCTGTGTCATCTGAACCTTGTCCCCGGCAGCCCAGACCATCTGGACATGGTCCAGGTGTCACTTTCGCTTCCGAGGCAGGTAGGGGAGGTGCTGCCAGTGCTCTGTTCCCTTCCCATTAGCAGGCAGCGGTGGGGAGTGACACGCTTGGGAACGTCCCGGTCTCAGCTGACACGGCTGCATCCTGGAAACTGTGCCCGCCTGTGACCCAGGCACAAGGGGGCATCCTGTAAGGTCCTTTGCTCAGGTAGAGATGAACCAGAAAGGCTCATCGGAAAGTGGGGGCCCCCAAGATAGGGCACGTAGCCAAGTCCGTTCCAACTGCTTAAGACAAAAGCATATAAATACACACGCCCCCCCAACACACACACACACACACACACACGGGAACCCCCATGGAGGTAATGAAGAGCCTTCCCGAGCCCTGCATGACGGGACCAGCCCTTTCCTAGTTCCAAAGCACCCCAGAAATCACCGTTCCCCATTCCATTCCTCACTCACAGGCCAGCTCAGCCCTGAGCATCCCAGGATGAAGGCAGGGCCCTGGACTCCAGATTCTTCTGTTTAATTTCTGAGCCACACCTGGAAGTGCTCAGGGCTTACTCCTGACTCTGTGCTCAAGGATCGTTCTTGGCAGATCACTCAGGGGACCCTATGGGGTTCTGGGGATTCAACCTAGGTTGACCGCGTGTAAGGCGAAGGCCCTCCCTGCTGTTCTACCTCTCCAGCTCCTGGACCACGGTTTCTTCTGTACAATCACCCTGAGGGAAGTTATGTTCTTCACCCATAGATAGATGGGGAAACTGAGGCCCAGGTAGGTCTGCTCTCTTGTTCAGGAACACAGCTCCTGGACCACGGTTTCTTCTGTACAATCACCCTGAGTGAAGTTATGTTCTTCACCCATAGATAGATGGGGAAACTGAGGCCCAGGTAGGTCTGCTCTCTTGTTCAGGAACACAGGTAGGAGGTGTGGACGGTGGCAGCTCAGTCCAGGGAGACCAGGCACATTCGTGTGACCACAGCATACCTGTGTTCACAAGGGCCCTTGTAGAAGGGCCTGCTGGACCTCAGGGTACTGAACATCAGCATCTAGTTCTCCCACATTCTGGGAGCCTCAACACAGGCAGCAGAAATGGGGGGACCTTTGGCGCACAGCCAAGAGCAGTTTGCAGAGGCCTGGGGGATGCTACAGTGGGGAGGGCACTTGTTTGCATACAGTCAAACTGGGGCTTGATCCCTGATACCCATATGCTCCCCCGAGCCCACCAGGAATGATCCCTGAGCACAGAGTCAGGAGTAAGGCCTGAGCACCACAGTGTGCGGCCAAGAAAAATCAAAACAAAACAAGAAGAATAGTTTCCAGGCTTGGTCTGTGTCAGGCCTCCCTGCATCTGTCCACTAAATCAAAGCTATTTTTATAATGTCTGTCTCTGCACCGGATTCCAAGCTCATATGTGAGTGTTAAATTGCATATACATGTCCTAGAGAGTCTATCCATATGTTATACGCAAAACAACACAAATACGCGCTCTAGAACTGGGCACAATTAAACATTAAAAAAAATTAATTAAAGAACCATGATTTCCAAAGTTATTGACAGTTGAGTTTTAGGCATATAATAGTTCCACACCAACCCCCATGTCAACTTCCCTCCACCAGTGTTCCCAGGTTCCCTCCCCATCCCCAACACCCTCCACCCCCCCCCCCCCCCCCCCCACCCCCACCCCCCGCTGTCACCTTGACAGACACATTACAAAGAACTGGGGCACATTTCCTCTAACACATAACACATAGAGGGAGGATCGTAAAATATAGTGTGACAAATGACGTGTATAAATGACAGAGAGCTCACAACTGTCATATCATATTTCATACTCCTCGGTAACGAGTAGTTAATACAACAAGCTGCAAGGATACTTGCGTGTGGATTATTCTGTTGTATTCTGGGCCCTCCTTTATTTAGGCTCTTGAGTGCCTAAAGGACAGACCCAGATACTTCATCACCTGGGGGCCCTGCAGACAACTGGTTTCTGGCAGCTGCGAAGCCTGGTGGACCCAGCGAGGAAAGCCCTGGACAGGGGCTGCCCCGGGTGGCTCTAGGGAGAACCAGCCTGCTCCCCAGGAAACGCCTCCACCCACTTGCCAAACAACAAATGGGCCTTGTGTGAGCCAGCCAGTCACCTAGGACAAAGGTTGGGTTACCTCAGCTCTGAGGGTATTGTCTCAGGTTCTTGTTTCCCAGCAAAAATAAGTGCACTCCCCACCAGCATGGCTGGAATCCCAAATCCCATGATGGGATCCCCCAGATAGGCAGCTCTGGGGCCTCCGGGTGAGCTGCTGAGACTCTTCTGGGGAAGGAGAGCCCAGGGTGGCTTTGGTACCACCTGCTGACATGTGGTGCGTCATACACCTAATCCTGCTTCACCCCAACTCCCGAGGTTAAGCCCATCTCGTCCCCAAATGACAGATAAAACCATGAAGGTGCCAAACATCACGTCACCCCAAGGTCACGACTCCTGCCGGGCTGGCCTGGGCCTGGCCTCCACCCTTGGCAGTTCTCGCAGCCTGAAAAGAGCACTGAATGGCCAGAGGGCTGTTTTCACAGATGCCCCTAGCGGGGCTCGCGGGAGGTCGCAGGCACAGCCACAGAAAGACTCGCAAGGACATTCATATCAAATGAAAAGCATGTCCACTGGATATTCCCAGCAATGGCATAAGTGACTGTCACTTACATAATGGGTGGATCTTCAATGATAATTGTGATGCTGGTCTAATTGTCTTATTCATGGATATTATTAACATCATCAAATCATGAAGGTTATCACATTGTCGTGGATACTTTTCACATCATTGAATGATTAACTATCTCACATCAACTATATCACAGAATCTTAATAATAGTCCTAAAGAGTAACTGCCTCGATAGACCATCCATCAGCTGTCACACACCCAGTGGTGTCTGGAAGAGAGGAGCAGGTGATTTTCAGTGAAAAGAACACTAAATATTTGCTTGGTTGAGGAATAATTGGGTAATAAAATGGTGACCTGCTGAGACTGGCGATTCATAGACACGTGGGAAAGTTGGTCTCATCGAGGTCCTCAACACACCCCTCCCTCACCTCATCCTCTTCTTGGGTGTGTGATGAAAGCTCTCTCCTTGAAAATTCCCAGCCTACGTGGCAACGTGGCCAGCTGCCCATTAAGCTTCAGACCTTCTTCCCTTTTAGAGCTGGAAGTGCACACGCTTGCCCTCTCGCCCCACCCCTGACCCCGGCAACAACTTCTCTCTCTTCCCATGACTTGATGATTTGGGGCTTGCTCTATGATCCCACACTGCACTCACTGTACTTTCGCTTATTTCCTGGGCCATCGAACCCCCAAGGTGGGTGCTCTTCTCTTTACAACTGTAAAATCTTTCCGTCACAAGGAAGGAGGAAGTCCCACCATTTTGAACCATGAGGATTTGGACAACCCATGGGTGTGGGACAGAGTGACTTTGGGATCTCCCCTGCCACCTGCTCCCCCATTTCTGGGGGCAGCAGAGCTTTGTGGGGAACATGGGTGAGGCTGTGTGTTTACAAATCTGACAGAGAGGTCTCTGTACACACACTGGCTCTTTGGCCCTCTCTGGGTCTGGGACATCTGGTTTACTTAAGCCCGCCCTGTTGTGTTAAAGAACCAGCAGACAAACCTCAACAGGGGAAAGCTACACAGCTTTGTCTGCAGTTCCCGCACAGAAGGCCCTAGAAGAATCCTCTATCTCCCTCTCTCCCCTCCCTGGCCCATGGGCCTTTGGCACCCTCCACAGCAGCCTAGGTTCCGGTGCCCCCCAGGATGTGCCAAGGCATCCGCAGGGGGGTGGAACCCATTTTAGCTTCTCTCTTTGAATTCCCAGAGTTGCTCTTTTTGGAGCTGTCCCCAACCCTTCCCGAGGGGGGGCTCCTCCTTGCTCTCGTAAAGGAGAGATTTATGTCCTGCCTGTGGACTCTGTCCAGCTATGCTGAATTCCCAGTGGTGGGTGTTTGCCTCTGGGCGAAGGGTGGAACACAGAGGATGCTGGAGAAAGTGCTTTGTAGTGAGCTTCTTCTTAAACTCGTTCTTGCCCGTGAGGGGTAATTGGCCAGGAAATGTGGCGACAGGGAAAAGAGGTTGGGAGGAGGAGAAAAGCCCAGGGAACACTTGGCCTTTAGTCATACCATGCCTTGGGACAAGTTGCTTGTGTTTTCCGTTCTTCCCTCCTCCTTATCCACAAAGCAGAAGGATGCGCAAAAACTCAGCAAAGGTTGGGTGTCTCTAGGTTAGACCTGAGCCTTGTTGCTGCCTTCTCTCTGCACCCTGACACTCTCTGGCCACAGTCTTGCTCCCTCCCACCGGGCTTTCCCATCCATTGCACCCCAAATGCCTCCTTCCAGCGGGCCCCACACATTGATGCCAGCTTCCTTTGCTCATCGACTTGCCAGTATCCTCTATCACTTGGTTTTCCCCAATTCATTTTTAATCGCCACCTCTGGTTTCACAGGACGAGCTCATTTGCCGCGGTAGACCGGCCCAATGGGAAAACACAGAACAAAAAATGCCGGATTGGGGGGGCAAGGCAGGCTGCCGTGCTTGACCCCTTTCCCTCTCATTGTGGGGGACACGGATGGCTGAACTCAGATGAAGATGCAGTGCATGTCCCAGCATCGATCTCTGTGATTCATGCTGATTAACTTTCCATCTAGGAAATCAGTGAGGCCTTGGGTTCAATTCCTGGCACCACATGATCTACTACCTAAGAGGGATCCTTGAGCAGGAATCCAGAAGTTGGCCCCAGGCAACATTGGTTGTGGCCAAGCATTATTGGGTATGGAACCAAAAGCAAAATAAAAAAAAATGAGAAAGGAGAAAGAGAGAGAGAGAGAGAGAGAGAGAGAGAGAGAGAGAGAGAGAGAAGCGTAAAAAATATGAGAAAGAGAGAGAGAAAGAGAGAAAGAAGCGTAAATTAAAATGAAAGAGATGACTGTATAGCACTGTATAGCACTGTCCTCCCATTGTTCATCGATTTGCTTGAGCGGGCCCAGTAACGTCTCCATTGTGAGACTTGTTGTTACTATGTTTGGCATATCGAATACGTCACGGGGAGCTTGCCAGGCTGTGCGGGCGAGATACTCTCAGTAGCTTGCCGGGCTCTCCGAGAGGGGTGGAGGAATCGAACCCAGCAGGGTAAAATACATATATTGTAGAATGTATAGAAATAAAATGATAATGGTTTTCTTAAGTGAAGTTACTAGGAATTGCTTAGAAGATAAATGTATGAGTAAAATGGAATGACCCAGGAGTATGCATGTTTGATTTTCAAAGAACATATATAAATGGCAAATGAAAGCTGTAAAAAAGCTATCTATAGCATTATAGTAAAATGCAAATTTTAACAAGATACCGTGCTTTTCCCGTAAGGGGGGGAGGTGATGGAACAGAGTAATAGAGTGGTAATTATTGGGACAGGGAGGGGGCACAGCCAAATCGTCAAAGATGTTTATAAAGATCTATATACAAAGATGGTTTGAGATAAGGAAAAGGAATTTAGCATTCCAACTAGGCATCATTACAGAAAAGTTGATCAACTCTTGGTGGATATATTAATATAGCAATTCCTGCTAAGATTTCAAAGACTAGGAGGAAAATTACTGATAACTAAAATTGGGGAGGAGAGTTTTCTAAAATATTCTGTGGGTATGACTTTTATCCCATATAAAATATAGATCTATATTTTTAAAATGAAATAAAAGAGATGGGTGTCAGAGAGATCATATAGCAGATAAAGTGCGTGCCTTGCATGAGGTGTTCAATCCCTGGCATCCCATATGGTCCCCTGAGCCCCGTCAGGAGTAATCCCTGACCACAGAGCCAGGAATAAACCTGGTCCCTCTCTGTAATGATTAACAGTCGCCCTTTACAGTCTAAAGTGACCTTATTCAAGTGGTGTTCCATTGGATATTGGCCCAGCATTGGCATCCCAGGACAGAAGGTCGGAGATTTTTGCCCAAAGGACGTTACAAACTCAGACTAGAAGTGAGTTTAGACTGACACCTGGGAAGATTATTTCCACAATTTAGCAACATGGTTCTTCCCTCCCCCCATCTCTCTTGGTTGATTCACTTCTTGGCTTTGCTTTATTTTGGGCATCCATCTCTCTCAAACCAACGGGAGAGGCAGAGGAAGGTCCACCTCATCATTTCTTTGTGCATTCACGCATTTCTAGCCTGAGGATGCCAGGATTTCTAGCCTGAGGATGATGCCCGGGGCTTCTAGCATCTCTCTAGAAGAACAAAGAAGCTTCCCCCCCAGGAATCTCTAGGAGGCGGCATGATTGTCACGTGCTCTAGCTGCAACCAATCACTGGCTGGGCACTGGGGATGTCACATAATCAGCTTTGACCAACCAGGATTTCTCCAAGTTATTGAGGGACACAATGCACTAGAAGTGGGAAATGACCGTGGCCAGTCAAGGAAGAAGAGCTGCTGTTCTCATGAAGAGGTGGACTGAGCAACACCCCCAGCTTGCTGTTTCCACTATTTCTGGCTCCATGTCTCAGGCTGGTGCCTTCCAGCAGGTTTTAGCTGCAAGTCCATGATGGGAGTGGAGGGATCATTGCTGGGAGAAAATGCAGAAGTGGCACCAGAGCAATGTCCTGCAACCAGATCAAGCATCCTCAAGGCACCAGGGAGTGTGGACCATTTGGGGGAAATAGCTCTGCATCATCAGAGTGTGAAAGGGGACGGAAGGGCTTCCTCTGCAGCTCTTGGTCAAAGGATCAAGAGCACGGACAATCGAGAGAAGCACCAGGAGAGGAGGAAGAACCTAGTGTGTTCTAGAAACGGCAGGTAGCTCTGGGCAGGCCAGGCCCTTTGGTAGCCACTGTGGAAGAGGCCTCATCTCCGACTTTGCCGAGACAGGATTTTCTTCTCCTTTGGGTGTCATTGATAGATTTGAAACTTGGAAGAGGCCAGACTTTCTATTGTTGCCCTGAGGAAATTCTAGTAACAGGGAGTCAAGACTTCCAGGGCAGAAATTTTTATTTTTACTCCAGGGTTGGAAATCCCAGCTGGTGGATTATAGGGGTTACTTCGGGCCAGGGGTGAGGCACAGGGCTCAGAAAATGCTGAACTCTGGAGTTGTTCCAGAAGGCTGCGTCTTAGCTCCCACTGATGCGCGGAGCAGGGCCCACTGTGTTCACCAGTATTCTTTTCTTTTTCCTCCCGGACACAGGCCAGCCTATTTTTTCCCAGGCCCTTCAGGAATTGGGTAGGAACATTTGACTAAGGTATGGCCAACAGAAGTATTTAGTGCTATTCTCAGAGTACCAGCTTGGTCCCTAAAACCCTGTGCTCTTGACTCTGCTCTTGCAGCTAAATGAAGATGATGTCAAGGATCTGGGACACTTTTGGGACTCCCAAAATGATGGGGCCTGTTTCTTTGAATGATAGTGGAGCAGAGCTCCTGCTAATTTTGATTGTGTATAGTGTGACAGAGAATCGAACTTTATTGTGATAAGCCCCGGAGACTGGAGATTTGTATCATAGCAGCTAGGCTAGCCCCAGTGATACAAGCCTGGGGCTCTCCACACCCTTGAAGTAGTGAGGGAAACTGACAGTCACAGAGAAGACCTTGCAGTGGGGAGTGTGGGGAAGGTAGGAGGGAGCGCATGATTCTTTCACCTGGTTCGAGGGCTCCTGGCGTCAAGGTGGGTAAAGTAATTAGTGGGCACTATAACGTAATGGAATAAAAGTAGGGAAAGTTGGTTGGTTTTTTTTTTTTTTGAGTCAGTAGCCCCTAGTCAGAAATATCTGTAAAAGGATGATAACAAGTGCTTGTGAGGATTCAGAGAGCTGATGCTTTTCAAGCACTTAGCACTGGGCCTCTGTAGGAATATGGAGGCCGCTCAGAGCGGTAATTACCGACTCTTCTTTACGTGGTTCCTGTAAGACTCAAAGATGGGGCTGGGAGAGCCACAAGATTCAGGAAGAAAGGCGAATGTCCAGCTGGGACAGGGAGGGGGCGAGCAAGAGTGTGGAGGTGGAGAGGTAAGAAGAGAAGCTTCCAGAAATAGAGGGTAGTGGAGACTGTGTTGGGGATGGTGATGCTAACGGTGAGGGTGATGATGGGAGCATAATCAGGGTAATGGTGGTGGTGATGGGGTGACGGAGGGAAGGATGATGGTGTGGGTCACGTGGGCATAGTGACTATGATGGGGGGATGGTGGAGGAGGTAGGGATGATAATGACGTTGATGGTGGGAGGGATCCTGGTGATGGTGACGTGGGGGAGATTATTATATTGGGGGGGATGGTGGAGGAGGTAAGGGTTCTGGTGCTCGTCACATGGAGGGTGATCATTGTGATGGGGGTGACGGGAGGGGTGTCGGTAGGTGCCCGCTGCTGTGGTACAGGTGGCCGAGACAGGAAGTTGCCAGAAAGCGGGAGCCGACTGAACGACACCAGGTGGAGGAATGGCAAAGCTCCCTTTACAGCCGGATGAGCACATCTGCCCGCAGTGAACTCGGGTCACCCCCTCCGCCACCAGGACACTTCCCTTCAGAAGGCCGGCGCCTAATCATATCTTAAGGACTATTTCCAAGAAGCTCAAAGGGCTTTCTGGAAGTTGTCTGTTTGCTTGTCCCAATAGCCCGGCGTTATCACTCCCATCTTCCAGATGGAGAAACAGGACACCGAGTGGCAGAGCTGCTCCCCAAGGGCAGCGGCTGCCGTGCTGACCCACGTGGAATCTCATTCCAGTCCACTCTCTCTGCAGCCCCTGCTGTGCCCCTGCAAGGCCGGCCCAGCTGCCCACTTCCTGGATCTCGTTCTCGGCCAGAAGAGCTGCAAACGTTCCGGTGCCTCCAGTACTTGGAGTGTGTGCTCTATCCGGCTGTGGGCGACCAGATGCTTGTAGCACAAATGAAACACTCTCTGGACACGCAAGATACTACGCTGCTGGGCCTTGTCTGCTTTTGTTTTCAGAATTTAGCATAAAAATGTCCCAGGAACTAAAAAAGCAGAAGGAATGTTCCTACCAATGCCTTATCCCCAGCCACTAGATGCCACCCACACATTGATTTATTAATGGAACCAGGCTAAGAGCGAGGGTGGGCATCCCCCAGGGACAGCCTGAGGAAGAACCTTATCAGAAATACTTTTAAGAACCTGCACATGATAAGAAAATGTATTTTTCAAAAAAAAAATTGTTCTGTCTTCAGCACCTCACCAGAGGGCTATAATCTTCGTTGCCGAAGAAATGAGAGCTGTTTTCGAGAAGGTGCTCCAATCACGCACACATTCTGGCATCAGCTTTAAAATAAAATGGAGGAGGGGGCTGGGAGCAATAGCACAGCGGATAGGGCATTTGCCTTGCATGCGGTCGACCCGGGTTCGATTCCCAGCATCCCATATGGTCCCCTGAGCACCGCCGGGGGTAATTCCTGATCGCACGAGCCAGGAGTAATCCCTGTGAGTTGCCGGGTGTGACCCAAAAAAGCAAAAATAAATAAATAAATAAATAAATTAAATAAAAAATAAATAAAATGGAGGGAATTTTCCAAGAGTTGTCTATTTAAAAGAAAATTCCATCCCTGAGCAAAACAAACAAACAAACCAAAAAAAAAAAACCAAAAAACATAAAAAACAAATAAAGCCAGGGTCTGGAAAAGCAGGATGGCCCCAGGATAGATTTTTGAGGTTACTCTCCTGGGAAACATTGCTGGAGTCAGGAGCTCGAAGCTGCCCTTGAAGGAACTGTGCGATCTTGAGCTCCTATTTGATGGATTAGGCCCAGAGAGGGCAAGTGCCTGGCTGATGTCACACAGTGGGACGTGTGTGAGCACTAGAGCCGTTCCAGAGAGATAGTGGAAAATACCCCCAGTGACTTCTGCATCTGTCACCTGTCCTCTGGGCTACCAATTCTGGCTTCGGTGACTACCCTTTGGGTTTAAGCTTCAACAGTAAGCACTTGGTATGGCTGCTAACTTCTGGGGGCCTTTTGGGGAGTGGGCCATCAGGGACGTGGGAAACAGGCCTGAGTGTGGCTGTGACTTGTGCCTGCTGCACCCTGAACAGTCTTGACACCCTGACATGAAGGCAGCAGCTCTGTGCCGCTGGGCTGCCCAGAGGGCAGGGGAGGCTGTTCGGCACCCGGGTGCTAGTTTGGGCAGGAGACCCCGTGTGGTGGGCACGAGCCGAGGCCCTCTGAGAAAACCAAAGGCTGGGAAGCCTGGGTGGGGGGGAGACAGACAGGCTGCGTGGACGAAGCCCTAGTGGCATCTTTGTCATCGTTGGCCCGGGGAACCCCGAGGAACCTTAATCTCTGGGTTGAGGTGCCGTTCCCGGTACTGCAGTCATTTCAAGGAGGGGGCAGGGATGAACAAGATAAGGACAGCCCAACTGGGCTTGCCCCGACCTGACCCCAGTGACTAGTGGATATTCCTGGGCAGCATCAGGTGAAAGGCACCCGGGTCAGCCGGGCACTGCCCAGTGCACTTAGGGCAGCTGCCCAGCCCTGACTGGCATCCAGTGGCAGCAGGAGAGCCACAGGGGAGATCCTGCACCCCAGCGTGCTCGCACACACACACACACACACACACACACACGCATGCACGTACCCACACACCCATGCACCCACACACGCACGCATGCAGAGGGTGGGTGGAAATGGCTAAGGGGGGCAGTGGGGTAGGAAAGTAAGAAGGTGGAGGCAAGGGAAAGAACGAAGGCAAGGGGTGTGAGCACCCCCAGAGCCAGGGTGGGGGGATTCCAGTACACACAGAGGAAGGGAGTGAGAAGGAAAGAGCGAGGAAAGGAGAGAGTGGGGGGGAAGGGTCGTGAGGAGGAATGGGGGAGGAGAAAAGGGGGAAGGAAAAGTAATGAAGGACCCTGTGTGTGTGTGTGTGTGTGTGTGTGTGTGTGTGTGTGTGTGTGTGTGTTGGGGGGGGAGAGAGAGAGAGAGAGAGAGAGGGAGGGAGAGGGAGACACGCACAGAGGCAGGTAGAAGGGATGGAGGGACAGACGGATACTGGAGAGGCAATTTCTGTACTTTGTTAGCATCTGCGCAGTCCTGGGCCAGAGCTCAGCTGTGTGTGTGTGTGTGTGTGTGTGTGTGTGTGTGTTGGGAATCAGAGCGAGGGAAGTGAGGCAGGATGGGGGGAGGCCCAGAGACCCGCATAGGAGGAGAGACACAGGAGCGTGCGCCCGCGCGCGCGCGCGCGCACACACACACACACACACACACACACACACACACTCACGCACGCACGCACGCGCGCGGGCAGCGCCTGGAGGGGGCCGTCGGCACTTCACAGACCCCAGCAGGGCCGCGGGGCGCAGGGTGCGGGCCGGGCGGGCGTTGCTCCCCCGCGGCGCCCCCTCCCCGCCCTTATCAGCCGGGCGCGGACTGCAGGTGCGCCGGCGCCGCCGAGTCTGCGGCGCGGCGCGGTGTCCCGGTGTCCGGGCGGTGGCGGCGGCAGGCGCGGCGCGAGTGGGGCGCGGGGCGCGGCCTCGCCTTCGCACGCAGGGCGCTGGGCAGCGCTCGGCCGGCGCCGCGGCCACCTGCCTGCGAGCCGGCCCGGCGGGCGGCCACCTGCCCTGGCAACGGACCCGCGGGGACCAGCGCGCGCAGGGGACCGGGCGGCGGCCTGGGCAGCGCGTCCCTCCCGGGCAGCGCGTCTCTGCGGCGGAGCCCAGAGTGCCAAAGTCCCCTTTGGGGCTGTTGGCTGGGGTGCAGGGGGCGCCGAGGAAGCCCACCTCATTTTCAGAGGAGCTGGTGGCCCCCCGCGCGCGCACCCCCTGATGTCCACAGAACCCTTTCGACTTGCGGATTCATTCCGAAGCCACGCGCTTGCTCCTGGCCTCAGTTTGCCCTTCTTTGGAACGGGGGCGGGCAATGAAGGACCCCTCATCCCTGGCTACCCGAAGTTCAGGGAGCAGGGGCATCACCAGGGCTGCACCCAGGGGTGCTCTGGAAGCCACGTGTGGTTTCAGGGGTCATAACCAAAGCCTCTCACTCGGAAAGGGCCAGCTCTACTCTTGGGGTCAGATCAGCCCAGAAACAGACATTTTCATCCAAGGTGGTCAAGAGCACTGGGTCTGGGGAAGCCTATTGCTGGTACTGCTGGCCGTGGTCTCCAGGAGGGGCTGCTTAACTTCTCCCGGGAGCGGCAGGAAAGAGGAAGTGTCATCGCTGTTATTGGGCTGCCGAGCTGACAGCGGAGCCGGTGGGAACGTGCCTTCCGCCAAGCCCAGGGTGGATCCTCCAGGTCTGCTTCCCTGGACTGGTGAGAGGCCTGGCTGCTCAGGGCACGGCCCTCTCGCCGCGGGAAATAGCCCCTGGGGTAGTATCTGCAAGGCTTTTAAGAACCGCTGAGGAGATAAGACAGCCGCAGGGTGCTTGCCTTGCAGTGGGAGCAGCCAGTGGGGTCGATTTGATCCCTGGCACCCCATATGGTTCCTTGAGTCACGCCAGGAAAGATGCCTGAGCATAGAGTAAGCCCCAGCACCGCAGAGTGTGACTCAAAACAGATGAAAGAAAGAGAACTGCTTCAGCTGGGACCCCCACACTGCCCCCACCACCCCGGGCCAGGCTCCCTCCTAGGCCTTTCCAGAGGACCAGTGGCTGGACAGAGGCTGACCCGGGGGTGGCACTTGAGGACCCCCAAAAGAGCCGGCTGACCCCCCTGCAGCTGACCCCCCTGGGGCCCCTCAGCACGCTGAGGTCCACCCTGACCCTAGACCCTGGGTTTGGTGGTGGGGAGGGCTAGATGGGCCAAGGGCAGCTCAGTGCTCAGGACTCACTGGTGACTGACCCACAAGTTCCTTAAGTCTGCCCCCGCTCCGGCCCTCTGGTGTCTGTCTCCCAGAAACTCTGGGTGCGAGGGAAGCAGCCTCAATGGTCTGCACCCCTTCAATGCATCCTTTTAACACAGCCCTGAGCCACGGACAGCACATTTTATAGTTCAGGGAGGGGGCAGGCAACTAGGGTCCCCAGAGGTTGTAAACACCTAGGTCTGACTATCCTCCAGAAGGCAGAAGGGCATGGAAACTTCTAGAAACTGAGGTTCTCTTTCCTGTTCTTTCTCTGTAAAGGACTTGCCTGCCTGCCTGCCTGCCTGCCTGCCTTCCTTCCCTCCCTCCCTCCCTCCCTCCCTTCCTTCCTTCCTTCCTTCCTTCCTTCCTTCCTTCCTTCCTTCCTTCTTTCCTTCCTCCCTCCCTCCCTCCCTCTTTCCCTCCCTCCTCCTCCTCCCCTTCCTTCCTTCCTTCCTTCCTTCCTTCCTTCCTTCCTTCCTCCCTCCCTCCCTCCCTCCCTCCCTCCCTCCCTTCCTTCCTTCCTTCCTTCCTTCCCTCCCTCCCTCCCTCCCTCCCTCCCTCTCTCCCTCCAGCCCTTCCTTCCTTCCTTCCTTCCTTCCTTCCTTCCTTCCTTCCTTCCTTCCTTCCCTCCCTCCCTCCCTCCCTCCCTCCCTCCCTCCCTCCCTTCCCTCCTTCTTTTGTTTTCGGACCATACATGGCTCTGCTCAGGGGCTATTCCTGGCTCTGCACTCAGGGGTCACTCCTGGCGGTGCTTGGGGGACCATATGTGGTGCCAGGGATAGAATCCAGGCGAGCCACATGTGTGTCAAGAAGAGCCCCTCCCTCCTTCCCCCTACCCAAGACTGTCTGATCTTTCCCAGTTTCTACCCCCCTAGGACTGGTGGGGGGTGGGGGCCAAGGAGAGGGTTCCAGTAAGCCCCGCCCACGTCACTTTTGACTTTGTCCCTGCAGATCTCTGGGCAGATCTTGGGAAGGTTCAGCGGCTCCCAGGAGTCCAGCCTACAGCAGGGGCTCATCCAACTGCATTCCAACGGCAAAGCACCCCGTTTCCAAATAAGGTCCACTCCCAGGTGTCTGGAGTTGGGGACTTTCTCCCCACCTTGGTAGGGGACACATTTCAATCCCTAACAGGGAGAAAGGGGGAAAACGAGGTGATCTTGGGGATATAGTGTTCGATGCCAGGGCATGGGGACAAGGTGGGGACAAGATGGGCTGGGGACAGGTGCTGAGAATCAGAAGCTCCTCCGACCTTCTAGAGGCTGCATCCGCTCTCTGCACCCCACCTCCAACTCTTGTTTCCCTTCAGCAAACAGAGACTCAGACGAGATTTTCTTTTTTTAAAATTTTTTATTTTTTAATAATAAAAATAAAAAAAATAAAGGTATCACTGTCCTTCCTTTGTTCATCGATTTGCTTGAGCGGGCCCAGTAACATTGTGAGACTTGTTGTTACTGTGTTTGGCATATCGAGTATGTCACAGGGAGCTTGCCAGGCTTCGCCGTGCAGGCGAGATACTCTCGGTAGCTTGCTGGGCTCTCCGAGAGGGGCGGAGGAATCGAACTCGGGTCAACCAGGTTGGCTGCATGCAAGGCAAATGCCCTACTCGATAAAATAAAAATAAATATTTATTTAAATTAAATTTTAAAAAATTATTAAAATAAAAAAATTTTTAATGGGAGGAGCTGTAGCACAGTGGTAGGGCATTTGCCTTGCACGTGGCCTACCTGACTGACCCGGGTTCAATTCCTCCACCCCTCTCAAAGATCCTGGCAAGCTACCGAGAGTATCTCACCTGCACGGCAAAGCCTGGCAAGCTACCCATGACGTATTCAATATGCCAAACACAGTAACAACAAGTTTCACAATGGAGACGTTACTGGGCCTGCTTGAGCAAATCGATGAATGGGAGGGCAGTGACAGTAACAGTGAAAATAAAATTTAAAAATTATTAAAATAAAAAAAGAATATTTTATGGGTGGAGCGTTAGCACAGCGGGTAGGGCGTTTGCCTTGCACGTGGCCGACCTGGGTTCGATTCCTCCGTCCCTCTCGGAGAGTCTGGCAGCTACCGAGAGTATCCCGCCCATATGGCAGAGCCTGGCAAGCTCCCCATGGCATATTTGATATGCCAGAAACAGTAACAACAAGTCTCACAATGGAAACATTACTGGTGCCTGCTCTAGCAAATCTATGAACAACGGGAGGACAGTGCTATTTTTTTTTAATGAATCACCATGACTTATGAACAAAAAGAAAAAAAAAGACTTACAAACTTTTGTGATTATGTTTTAGTCATACAATGATCGAGTACCCATCCCTCTACCAATGCCCATTCTCCACCACCAATGTTCCCAGTATCCCTCCAGCCACCCCTACTCCATCCCTTCCCCCACATGCCTCTGTGGCAGGCACATTTCCTCATACTCTATCTCTCCTTTTGGGTGTTATGGTTTGTAATACAGGTAGTAAGAGGCCATCATGTTTTGTCTATGGTCTACTTTCAGCATGCATCTCCCACCCCGAGCGAGCCCTCCAAGCATCATTCACTTAGTGAATGATGAGACGAGATTTTCTTTAGCAAACTGAAACCTGGGACAGATTCATGTCTTCCTAAGAAATCCCTTTAGGGAGGGCTCCTGTGGGTCTGTCCACGGCCCCAAAGAAACGAGATTCAAATGAAGGGAGAGAAGTCAAGATTGGGTGAAGCCATGGCCGACAGGTCACATTGAGGGGGCGACACGGCACTTGAGAAGGGTAAGAACTAGTTGGAGTTAAAGCTCCGGGGTCTCCCAGCCTACGGTGCCTCAGTTCTTTTGAGCAAGAGGAGTTACTAATTCAGGTGTATCCTGCTTGTTGATCATTGCGGCTGAATGACTGCTGGCCAAGGACCAACAGGAAGTGCCCAGGAGATGTTGATTCTGAGGACACGATGGCGGGGACAGAGGCAATCCGTCCATGAGAAATGAAACCCTGAAAGATGAAACCAGCTCTCGTGATGGGGTGGAAAGAGGTGTTTCAGAACCTGACATGACTCATTGTCTGTGGAAGAGTCCAAGCAGCAGCCCTGGGCACTGGGAAGAGAATCCGTGGGCAAGGGGAGATGGGGGGGGGGGTCACAGGTGGTCCCCAAGGAGCAACATGGCAGGGTTCCTTGCAGAATTGAGAACGTGGGTGCAACTAATTGGGCACACCGTGTGTTGGTTTGGGGGCTACACCTGGTGGTGCTCAGAGCTTACCCCTGATTCTGCACTCAGGGATCACTCCAGGTGGGGCCAGGATCACTCCTAGCAAGACCAGGATCACTGCTGGGTGACCATATACAGTTCTGGGCATCAAAGTGGACTCAGCTGCTCATGAAGTGAGAGCTTGACACCCCACCCCTTGAGGTGTGTGTGTGTGTGTGTGTGTGTGTGTGTGTGTGTGTGTGTGTGTAGAGGGGCTGGGGTGTCTCTGCTCTGTCGCCACAGAGAAGGAGAACGGGGCTTTCAAGGGTGTGGGTTTTACACCGTGGCCAGTGGAAGCCACGAAAGGTGTTTGTGTCCTGAGTGACACAATCAAAGTGATGCTTTAGGGAGATTAATCCAGAGGTCCTTGCCAGGGGGGAGGAGAGGTGGATTTGGAGACACCTGTTAAGAGGTGGTTAAAAGGTTGACTCCTTTGTCTGTCTTCCTCCTCCTGAATGGTTCTTAATCCGTCGCTGGGAGTGGATGACGTGGCCTGGGCATCAATTTGCAAGTAGGGCCCTGCCTGCTAGCAGGAAGGGAGCGTTCCCATTGCCCAAGGACAGATGACAAGGAGAAAAGCAAGGAGGAGCTGGGCGTTCCAGCGGGCACCGTGTGAGGTCCTGGCCTTGATACTTTGCTTTTCCTGCTGCTCCAGGTCCCGGGGGGCTGGGCGGCTGTGTCTTGAGTGAATTTAGGATTAGAAGGTAAACCTCGGTGAAATCTTAAGTGTGCAATTTACCACATGAATCACCTCGTAGGGCATTAACATAAAATTTACAGCCTGGGGTAGCAATTAGCGTCATTAAGCAGGCAAAGTTGCTTTGGAGTTGGGCAGCAGGGCTGCGCCCCCTGAAAACCGAGCAATTGGGTCTTGGGGCAGATAAGCCGCAGAACCTGGACAGAAGCTATGAACTGACTGTAATTTACTGCCCAGAAGTCCTTTGAGATAGTCACAGGGTACCCGTGATGCTTTGGAGAAAGGGGGAGAATTTCTGGGACCAGCGTGGCCCTAGTGGCTTGGCCGTCGCAGTGATTTGTACGCAGGAGGATCGGGCAAGACTTTGGGGAGGACAAGATTCTCCCCCACGAGGGTCCAGCTCCACCTGCCAGGACTCCCAGGAGACACGGCCTCCAAATGCAGATTCTGAGGTACCAGCCCCAAACGGTGACAGAGCAACGAGAACTAGGCCTCTTTGGAAGACAACCTTGGTGAGGCGGGGGACAGACACTGGAGATAGCCCAGGCTGGGTTTCAGATGTTCACTCTGGGTTTTCCATCTCAGCCGCACCATGCAAACAATTTCTTGTAGTATTTATTTATTTTTATTTTTATCTGTTCATTTATCATTATTCTTTTTCTGGGGGGTGGGGGGGGTGCACGACTCCTAGGAAGTGCTCAGGAAGCCCAGGGCGGGCTGCTCAGGCCTGGGGGCTGAGCATGCAAACCTGCAAGGCTCCATCCCATAATGCCCAGGACCAGGTGGCGGCAGGGATGGGACCTGGGTGGGGCGCGGGCCTGGTTACACCCTCAAGCCTGTGCTGTCCCCTGTTTGTTTTTCGATTCATTCATGTATTCAGCACCTGTTGGTTTTCACAGGACAAAAGTAGCTGCATTCACTGTGCCCCACTAGGAAAACGGGGTCTGCTTGCATTGGGTCTTTGAAAAGGGTACAGCGGCAGATTGACTCTTGGGCCGTCTTCTCGAGGTTGGAGAGTGAGGGATGGGCAAGCCAGCCGCAGCTGCGAGAGGACAGAGCTTGTCTGGGGGGCTCTGCACGGGAGCCCTGAAGGTGATGGTGTGTCTGGGGGGTCCTGCTCCAGCCCCGGGGAACAGGGCCTGGAGAGTCCCAGGCTGAACTCTGCTGTTTTCTGAATGGGGGGTGCTGGGAGACCTTCCCTGGAAAAGAAATTCACTTTCTCCTTTGCACCAAAACCAACATCAGGAAATGCTGCTACCCGTGTGTGTGTGTGTGTGAGTGTGTGCGTGCGTGTGTGTATATATGCAAGCATGTGTGTGAGTATGTGCACGAGTATGTATGAGTGTGTACTTGTGTGTTTGTGTGTGATTGTGTATGCATGTGTGCATATGTGAGCATATGCATGCAAATGTATGAGGGTGTGTGCCTGAGTGTGTGTACATATGTGTACGTGCATATGTATGAATGTGTGTGTGCACGTGCCTATATGCATGTGTTAGTGTGCACGAGTGCATGTATGCAATGTGTTTGTATGTGCATGTACTTGAGTGTGTATGTGTGTGTGCATATGAGTGCATGGTTACGTGTGTGTGCATGTGTGTTCATGTGTGTATGCATGCATGCATATATGTGAATATGCATGTGTGTGCATGAGTGCACGTGTACATACATGTGTGTGCAAATGTGTGTTTGCACACACTTGTGTGTATGCATGTGTGTGTGTGTGTTTGTCTCATAGACTTTGCAAGACAAGGGTTCCTAAGCCACAGTCCTGCGGCTGAACTGTGGCTGTCTCCCGTTTGATCAGCACACAGGAGAGTGCCCAATTATCACACTGGGTTGGATGGATGTGCCTTTGCAGCCCCACAGGAGATCTGAGCATCTGAGGTGACCCTGGGGCAGTGGTATCTCTGGAACTCAGGATGGGGCAGGCCCTCTCTCTCCTGTCTGGCTTGGAGGATGGTATTTTCTGAGCTTGTTGGGTCAGAGAACGTCAGCGACAAAGTCACAGTTCTCTGCTCTGCCTGGGCATCCTGGTGACCTGGAGGAGTCTGGCCTTCCTCCCTGGCCAGCCGGGCTGGTGTTGGCAGCCTTGTTTGGCCCCAGGCTGGAAGGAGACTTCAGGGTGGCTCCATGGGGGTCTCTGTTTGGAGAGGCCCCAGGAAAGGCCATAAACCACTCTGACAGGCCACCCTGTCTGCTACTGGCTGGCTCCTTCCTTGTCTCCAGCCCCTGGATCCTGGGGTGGGGGCTGTAATTACAGGATGCCAAGAGGCCTTTAGTCTCCAGATAGGCTGGAGGCATCTAGGCCCAGAGCTGCTGTCTCTGTTTTCATGTCTGTTGTGTAAGAAACCCGAATGTTTAGTGGTCCTGCTGCCTTCCGGGATGTTAATGAGGCATCCTACCTGCTGCCAGCTTCCAGGGTGACCAGCCACCACCCCTGCACTGGGCTGCCAACATTCCCTAAGCTCATGATCCACAGGGCAAGGGAGCCAGGAAGAGCCTGGGAATGGGTTAAAAGCCCCCCTCCTACTGCCAGAGCTGGGCAAGGCTGATTGCTCTGGGAACTCCCATGTTCTCACCCAGAAATCACCCTTGGTGCCCTATGGAAGGACAGGAGTGATGTCACGTGCTCTAGTGCACTGTGGGTCTCAGCCAAGGCCCATCTCTTTATCATGTCACTCCTCTGTCCCGATCCCTGACCGATTCATCCCAGCCCGATGGACGCGGGGAGAGTGTCCAGGCAGAGCGGGCAGGTGGAGGCCCTGCCCCCCGTCGGACTGTCCCCCGTTTGGCACACAGACTGGGCTGCTTTGCTTCACCTCACACTGGGGCTCTGGACCATCTGGAAGACCCACAGATGTCCGGGGGTGTGGGGCATTGGGGGAGCAGCTCTCAGCAGCCCAAAGGGCCTTCCTGGGACAGACGGAGGGTGGGGTTCGGGGTGGGGTCCAGGGGGGTGCGGCCGCTTCTGGACTTTAGGAAAATAGCAGCGACTCCAAGCAGGGGGGATTAGATCTTGCCCCTCCCCCTGGCCCCAGAATCCCAACACCTCCAACTTGGAAGCCCCCCATGGTTCTCTCTTGTTCTTCTGACACTTCGGGGCACCTGAGTTTTCCAAAACATACAGGTCTGTGGGAGGTGGGCCCATGTCTATTGTCAGGCCCTGAGGTTCTGTCAGGGGCAGGGGCTGTGCCCAGCGGCAGGGCAGAGCCCCATCACTTCCAGAGAGGAAAGGAGGCCACCAAGGACCCTTCCCCTGGGGCAATACTCAGGGGCTCCTCTGAACCAGCAAAGAAGCCTTAGATGCAGTGAAGGAGGAATATTGACCTCTGCACCACATGTGAGGGACTCAGACTTCCTCCACTCTGACTCCTGCTTCTGCTGCTTTCCCAGATCCAGGAGGTGTTGATTTCTCCATCTGTGAAATGGGAGCAGCACTGGGGCTGAGCAGAGCGGGGTCTGAGCAGGAGCTGGAGTCGGTGTGCCAGAGGCACCCTGGGCAATCTCACACAGGAGCTTGCCTGAGTTGCTCTGAGATTGTTGTGGAAACTATGACTGTGTTCCATTGGCTTTCAGCTCTGTCGGGTTCAGCCCGACATCCCCTTGGCTCTGTTCTGATCACCCTCACATCTACCCCTCCCCAGCACTTGGGCCCAGTTTTGCCCACTTCCCTCCCTTGTTCTTTCTGGTCCTCACCACCCTGTTATCATCGAAGGATGATTTGGGACAGTTTGGTTTATTCCTTATATTTGTCTCTGAGCCTTCTGCCAGGGAGTGAAAACACTGGGTCTTTCTTCTTCAAACGATTTAACTTAGCTGGATCCCTCAAGAAGTCTTGCTAGTCAAGCATTTATCCTTCTGGGTTTTCTGTTTGTTTCTGTTTGTTTTAAGTTTTACAACTGAGAAGTATTTCTTGATGGTTTTTCTTGCTAATTTTTTTTTATTAGCTGTAAAGCTTTCTTCTTCTTCTTCTTCTTCTTCTTCTTCTTCTTCTTCTTCTTCTTCTTCTTCTTCTTCTTCTTCTTCTTCCTTCTTCCATTTGAAAAAATAAAGTAGCGAGAGAACAGTAGCACTGCACTGTCTGTAGAACTGTCCTCCTGTTGTTCATCAATTTGCTCGAGCGGGCCCAGTAATGTCTCCATTGTGACACTTGTTACTGTGTTTGGGATATTGAATACATTACGGGTAGCTTGCCAGGCTTTGCCGTGTGGGTGAGATACTCTTGGTAGCTTGCCGGGCTCTCTGAGAGGGGCAGAGGAATCAAACCTGGCTCAGCCGGGCCGGCCGTGTGCAAGGCAATGCCCTACCGCTGTGCTATCGCTCCAGCAGAGAACAGTAGTTGTAAAAAATCCCTAAACCCATAGTTTGAAGACATGCTTGTATGTATAGTCTGAAATGTCCTCCGTGTGTGTGAGAGAGAGAAAGAGAGAGAGAGAGAGATAGAGAGAGAGAGAGAGAGAGAGAGAGAGAGAGAGAGGTCGAATAGGCTTTGACAAACCTAGACCTGGACAGAAACTTAGATGTTTTAACTTTTGAGCTTGAATTTGGATCCTTGGATCCCTAACTTGCCTGCAGTGGTATTTGGGGGTCACTTACCACAGTACCCTGCGCCTTCCTCTTTCTCTGTAAATCTTCCTTCATCTGGAAGTGTATTGCAATTCAGTTATAAAAATTGCCATTGAGAGACTGAAGCGACAGTACAGCAGGTAGGGTGTTTGCCTAGCACCTGGGTTCAATCCCCAGCATCCCATATCTCCCCCCACCCCAACCCCCCCTAGTACCACCAGGAGGAATTCCTGAGCCAGGGGAGTAAACCCTGAACATCACCAGCTATGACCCAAAAAGCAAATTTTAAAAAAGGAGCAACTGAAGAAAATTCCATTGAAAATGCATTCCATAGTATTATTCACTGCATTTGATTTGAAGTCTTCGGAGAAATGATGCATCCTACAGAGCAGAGGCAGGGAAGGAAAACTGGCCACAGCCCCAGTTTGACGTGGGATCCACGAGGCCCAGCACCCGTGCCCCTCTCTGAGCACTGCGGCTGCAGTCAGGAGCACTCCCACAGGGCTTGGCCCTGCCGAGTGCCTTGTTCTTGCCGGCAGACGCCTCATCCTGCCAAACGGGGCCGTCTTTCCAGAAAGGGAAAGGCCCTTTGCCGTGAGTCACGGGCAGCCGGAACGCCGGCATTGTCCGCTGGAGCCAGCGGACCTGGGCTAGGAGCCCTCCCTGCCGAGGTCTGGCCCGCTGCCCGGCAGGGCGTGTCCCCCGGGGGTCAGGGCGGGCCGGGAGGGTTCCTCTCTGCTCCAGGGGTCCTTGTGGGCCTCAGCAGCATTTTCCCAGGGGACACCTACTTTGACTGTTGAGACCCGAGTCCAGGTCAGGCCACTGGCTCACCACGTCCACGTTAAGTGGGTGACTTCTATGCGTCATGAGGAGATGACCGCCCTGGCTCACACAGCCACGGCCACAGAGAGTTCTGGAAACTTCTATCTGCCACACCGCTATGGCTCCTCTGCGGTTCTCGGTGGGAGAGGAAATGAGGGGAGGCGATCTCCCTCCCCTGGGCTGTGATTTGATTGTGTGCGTGGTTGCCATGCCTTGCAGTGAGGGGGTTCCTGAGTGACACTTGGTGGTCAGGCCAGTTTCCATGACACATAGGTGACCCCTGATGCTCCCCCTCACCCCCCGTGCAAACTGGAGGTCAGGGCTGCGAACCCGGCCTCACCAGCCCATCCTGAGACCCCCACACCCCATCTGCCATCAGGCCCATGGGTGGTCTTTTATTGTGATGGGGATCACCCAGCAGCAATTGGGGCTCTAAGAATTATTCCCTGCCTAGTGGGCCTGGCCTGACAGTTTAGTGCTTAGACCTCAGAGGTCTTTGTGGGCCTCCAGAGCCTAACCCTAACCCTAACCCTAACCCTAACCTAACCTAACCCTACACCTGGCAGTGCTGGGGGCATGCAGTGTCAGGGATCAAACTTGGGGCCTCTTGAGAACCAGCGATGGTCTCAGCTCCCTTCGCCTCCCTGGGTTGACTGTCGGGGCCTGAGAAGCCGTGTTGGCACCTTCGGCCTGGGCGTAGCCCTGGTAGCTGGCACAGATGCCGAGTTGGTGTGCGCAGGCAGTAAATAGCTGGTGAATGAATGAATGACTGAATAGGAAATGAATGAAAGGCTGTAACTCAAGCCAACTAGCCTGTCTTCACAGTTCCCTGTACTCCCTCTTACATACAGAGGATTGAGTAGGGGGTGAGGTGGAGGGGGTTTGGGCACTCCTCCATTCTGGGAATGCTGGTCCCCATTCAATTCTGTCCCTTCCACACTCTCCTTGGTCCCAAAGGGACCAGCACGCAGTGTCTGTGGCCAGAGCCCTGTGCCTGGGTGGGCTGGGGTCAGGGATGTGTGTCGGCTCCCTGTGGATCAGGAGACCCTACTTCCTTCTGCACCAAGAGGCTGTTCGTTCCCTGAGCTGCCCAAGAGTCTCTGTACGCATTGCCACACACCCGAGCCTGCATCTCAGTCTCTGATCTGGGACTTTATTTTGGAAAACAGGCTCGGAGTTCCACCCTCCCCTCAGCCCATGCTAATGTCTTCAGCAAAGATCTCTGGAAAGGAAATAGAATGGAATTCCTCCGAGCCAAGACTCCCAGCCCCCCACACCCTTCCACCCCACCCCGGGAGTGGGTGGAGGGGCTGGCCCGGCCTGCCCCCCATTCAATCGTGTTCTATCAGCTCGCAGCACACCCTTGAGAATCACCCGGCACTTGCAAACAACGGACGCTCGAGCGGAAAAACAGCAGCAACAATAGATTTGGGGCTCCCTCCTCCCTGCCCCGAATCTTGGATGGGGGGGGACGTCTGAAGCAGGGTCCTTTCATCGGGACCTTCGCGGGGTGGGGGTGGGGGTGGCCACCGCCCCTAGCTTGGATCAAGGTTCTGATCCCTGCCGAGACCTTAGAGAGACACTCAATGGGCGGAGTGTAGGAGGCCCCGAGTGTGATCCCTGGGAGCCTGTGGCCCTCTGGGAGTGACTCCTGAGCACAGAGCCAGGAGCAGTGCCCGGCCACTGCCAGCCCTGGCCTCCCCAGGGTGAGGACTTGAGAAAGATTAACTGTGGGAATGGTAAAAGAAATCCTCAAGTCCAGCCACAAATCCTTCCTGCAAGGTCTTGGGCCTCGGGGTAGAGGCCCAAGCTCCGAGCTCTGGCCGCCTGAAGTCCATAAGGGTCCTTGCACGTGGTGGTTGTGCCTCTCACAGCTGGCTCGGGCGGGTCTGCTAGGCGGCCGCTCCATCCCCGGGCTCCACAGCTAGTCAGGCTTCCTCTGAACTGTGCCCCCAATTGTACCCTATATTCCACACGCCAACAAACACAGCACCCCACCCGGCACCCACACACCACCCCATCCCGTGCTCACACACCACCCTGTGTTGACATTCACACACCATCCTGTGTCCACACTCACACACCGCCCAGCCCACACTCACACACCACCCTGTGTCCACACTCACACACCACACAGCCCACACTCACACAGTACCACAGCCCACACTCACACACTACCCTGTGCTCACACTCACACACCACCCCAGATCACACTTACACATTACCCCAGATCACACTTACACACTACCCCAGATCACACTCACACACCACCCAAGCTCACACTCACACACCACCAGCACACATACATACATGCACCCAATCTCCATGCCACACTCCATCTAGCGTTTCCCTGTGAAACTGACCTTTTCTGGCTGGTTAGCCCGATGGTATGACCTGGGCATGTCTGATGCCCTGCTCACTCCCTCCGAGCCCCCAGGCTGTGCTGGAAGAACCAGGCTGGACGTATGTGTCTGAGGGAATGAGTGAATGAATGAATGAATGAATGACTCCCTTGTTTTACATGAATTACTTAGAAGATTATCCCATTTTACAGGAAGAGGCTCTGAAAGTCCCGAGGTCACTTGTCATAGTTCACCAAAAGTAAAATCCCACCAGATAAACAGCCCCCGTAGCACATCCCCCGGGGGACCAACCCATGGGTGGTGATTTCTGAAAAGCTTTTGAGGACCAGGCAGGTGCCCCTGGAGACTTCAGCAGGGGATTGATTCAATCCATTAAAATATTTCCCTTAAGAAAGTCTTTTGCTTGCTTTGAGAGACACGCAAAGACATTCTCCGGGCTTACTCCTGCCTCTGTGCTCAAAGATCACTTCTGGCAGTGCTGAGGTGCTGGGGATCGAACCCGGGTCAGCCAGGTGCAAGGTAAGTCTCTGAGCCACTTTCTTTCTCTTCCTAAAAGAAATGAGGTGCAAACAAGACAGAACAAAACAACCGTCCAAGCCTACGAGGGTAGGATTTCCCCATCCTGAGTCAACTGCAGAGTTGAATTTCAGCACCAGTGCAAACAAATGAAGGGAAAGCCATCACCCACTGGACCATGTTTACCCTCATTGTTCCCGCCCCCCTCCCATTGGGGCATTCTGTTTTTTAAATAGACTTTCTGAAAAACAACCATATCCGTCTGCCACCCGCACCCTCACTAACTCCTCTGAAACAAAACCCTCCAGAAATAGGACCAACTGGGGAAGTGATCGCTTGCGCTCACTCCAGGAGGGACAGAAGAAAGTTCAACACACAATGGCTGGTTCCTGGTGGGCGTGTGTGCAGTGTGCATATGCGCGCGCGCGCGCGCGCGCGCGCGTGTGTGTGTGTGTGTGTGTGTGTGTGTGTGTGTGTGTGTGTGCGCTCATGTGGTGTGAGCTGGCAGAGCTGGGCTGCTGCTCCTACCCTCTTCAGTCTCAGCCAGGAGCATCTGCTGTGTTTCTCTGTTTTTCTTTAAAAAAAATTATTTTGAAGGGTTGGGCTACCCCCATAGGTGCTCAGAGCTTACTCCTGGTTCTGTGCTCAAGGAGAGAGCACAATATGTGGTGTTCGGATTGAAGCTGGGTAGGCTGTGTGCCAAGCAAACTCCTCACTCACTCTCCTGTCCTTGGGCTCTGTGCTTTTTTTCCTTTTGGGGGTCACACCTGGCCATGTACAGGGGTTCCTCCTGGCTCTGCACTCAGGAATTACTCCTAGCGGAGCTCGGGGGACCATATGGGATGCTGGGGATCAAACCTGGGTCAGCCGCATGCAAGGCAAATGCCCTCCCCTCTGTACTATCCCTCTGGCCCTGTCATGTGCTTCTTGAATGTGATGCTCGTGGGACTCAAACCTTGGATCCAGGGACCCTGGCCTGGCCATCTATTGTACCCACACTTGTGGATGGTGGTGTGCAAGCTGGCACTCTGCCAGGCCTTGTGGACCTGGAGGCGTCCTGGCTAGTGGTCTGCAGAAAACAGGTGCTGGGCACTGAGGTCTTGGGGTGCTATGGATGGGGGACCTCACAGCAGCTTTCCTTTTCCCAGCTTTGCTTTTGGTACTCAAACTGTGGAAGAAGGTCTCCCGCCCAGCCCCTTGACCCGGCAGGAAAAGCTGGGCTCAAGAGAAAGTGACTTCTCCCTGGACACAGAGGCCAGGAATCTGCGAATGCCAACCCACAGGGGTCCCTGTGATCTGCTGGGAGAAGAGAAGGGTTCCCCCAGTGGACACCTACAATCCAGATGGCTGGAACCCTAAGAGATGCCGTTTCCTCCCTGCATGTCCAGAGAGAGGCAACAGTCTAACTTACTGATGAGACAGTCAGAAAGGAGCAGCAGTGGATAATAAAAAGTGATGAGGACTCAAGACAGCGGTCAGCTCTCAAAATACCTTTGCCTGCTTGCGGGGGGCATCCAAACAGCGCTTGGGGGACCCGAGGGGGCTACTCCCAGAGAGAGTTGGCCGATGGCAGATGCTGAGTGCTGGGGGTGTCTGTACCAGGCTGTTCCCGAGAGGGCACGTGGGCCTCGAGAGCTCCTCAGAGTCTATTTTGCTAAGATGTCACGGGGACACTTAACTTTCTGTTTTATGATGAATTTTATAGAGGGAAGACTGTGGGGGTTTTTTTGTGCCCCGACATCTTACTGTAAGCCGTGTTTGGGGTGCTGATTAGCTGGACATTCCTGAACCCCTGGAAATGATTCTGTGGGCCCTTCGGGGCACTCTGCTGGTCCCCCCGCCTGGGTCTTCCTATCGTTTACCTTGTGCTTCTAAGACCCTCACCCTAAAAGAACATGAGGCAGCACTGCCAGGTTTAAGTGACCCTGTGTGCCCGTCTGGACCACGCTGGCCTCACGTCTGTAGCAGGGATGGAGCCAGACCCCAAGGCTGTCTTCCGGCCTGGGCCTCAGGTACAGGAAGTCAGGGCCTTTGCTGGGACTCAGGTCCGAGTGCCGTGACTGAACCCCCAATACCCCAATTTGATGCGTGAGGGTCTGAGCTGCCAGCCTGTGCCCCCACAGTCTCCCAAATCACCTTGTCCTTATCCTCCCACACCTGTCATCCCCGGCAGGAGCCTTGGGGTTTCCTCACTGTCACAGAGTGAAACCCGGGGCCTCAGGGCCCTTCCTGCTCAGGGCTGCTCCCTCTTGCTCCCCTGGTCTGCTGTGCTCCCCATGCTGCCCTGCTGGGAGGTGGCTACTTGCAGGAGCGGTTGTGCCAATCAGCCACGCCTAGCTTAGGATTCTGGAACTTTCCAGGCTTGAAAGCATCTGAGGCCGTGGATGAGGTGCCCCTCACCTGCTGGCGGCTTCTTCATGGGTTCCAGGCACCTGCATGGGGAACCCCCCCTTCCCCCAACACAAATATGCACATGTGTGCACACACATAACATACGTGCACACACAACATGCATGCACACACAACACATGCTCACACAACACACACAACATGCGCACACACAACACGTGCTCACATAACACATGCACACACAGTACACAACATGTACACACAACACATGCACAGCACAACACACAACACACACAACATGTGCACATACAACATGTGAACACAACCCACAACCCACATGCACACACAACATATGCACAAACTCACACAACATGATTGAACACACAACACACGCTCACACACAATACATGCTCATACACCACACCACACTTGTGCACACACACTACATGTGTACACACACACACAACACATGCGTTGCAGCACTGCTGTACTCGCCTTGTGGCAGCCCCATCGGGGCTGCGCCTTTGGCAGCCCTATTTGACAGAAAGAGAAACTGAGGCACAGAGAAGCTCTCCCAGCTTGGTTGCACCACAGTTGTGCTTCTGTCCTGTCCAACTCCAGGCACCCAGATACTTCCTGTTGTCCTCTTTGTTGTGTGTTTGTGCGTATGTTGTGTGTGCGTGTGTGTTGTGTGCACATATTGTGTGTGCATGTGTTGCGTGTACATGTGTTGTGCTGTACATGTGTTGTACAGACATTTGTGGCTTAAGCAAGTAGGAACGCTTTGTTCCTATGTACAGAGGAGACCTGAAACAGAGAGGGTGAGTCATTTGCCCAAAGACACACAGCCAGTGGGTGGCAAACCTCTGTGCTGTTCCTCAGATACTGTGACTTTTGTAAGCACCTTTTGGAACTATAAAGTCGTAAAGTTATGTTTGGAAAGAAGGAGCATCTGGGTAAATATTAGAGGTCAGCAATGACGACACAAGAGGTGAAGCAATTCCCCCGAGTTGACCATGGTTAGCTGCAGGTGGCCTGGGAAAGCTGTAGGATAATAATAATAATAATAATAATAATAATTTGGTATGTTGTTCTTGTTCTGAGACTTGAGGTCTTCTTAAAAAAATACATGATAACCCCGTGATCTACCAAGTTGTTCATAATACAGTTGTTATTACATGTTCCAACATTTAAGTGAATCCCACAGGCATTAAGTGTGCCACCCCCATTCCCGCCACCAGCGTGCCCTTCCCGCCCCCAGGGACCCCAGATCCCACCCACCATCCCAGCCTGCCCCCCTGCAGGCACAGGTAAATTTACTTCAGATCATTCGTAACAACACAGAGGCAGATGGAGTGATCAAAACCTGGATCAAAACCCATCCATTCCTGATCTTTATTATATCTCACAGTGATGTGACTAAAGTCACTGTCTGAGCCTGCTCTGCGGCTGGTGCCGGCAGAGCCTGCTGGTCACTTTGGGCCCAGCCCCCTTCAAGAGACCCCCTCTGCAGCTCCCCAACACGGGAAGGCCAGGGAGTCTGGGTTTCCAATCACGAGGGCAATGCCAATTTGTCTTTTGAAAGAAATGTGTTTGACCATAGGGTGGGTTGGGAAGAACACACCCCGGACATGCCCTGGCCCAGGGTACTTGTCTAGCAAACTCTGGAACCCGGATGGTTCCCTGAGGTTCTGCAGTTGGCCGGATGGTCAGACCTTGATGGTGTTTCTATTCCATGGATGCGCTTCAGGGCCCCAAGAGGGGCTGCGATGTGTGTGCATGCATATGTGTGTGTGTTTGTGTGTGAGATGTGTGTCTGTGTGTGGGTGTGTGTCTGTGTGTGCATCTGGGTATGTGAGTGAGTGTGTATGTGTCTGTGTGTGTCTGTGTGTTGGTGTGTGAATGTGTCTGTGTGTGCATCTCAGTGTGTGAGTGTATGTCTGTGTGTTTGTGTGTGAGTGTGTTTGTGAGTGTGTGCCCGTGTGTGTATGTGTCTGTGTGTTTGTATGTGTGAGTGAGTTTGTGTTTGTGCATCTGTGTGTGTGTGTGAAAGAGAGAGAGAGAGAGAGAAAGAGAGAGAGCTGGGGCTGCTCCCTGCACCATGGGAATCCTGGGAGGTGATAATCACTCAGGTCCACTTTGTTGCTGACCACGTCTTGGTCACTGGGTATCCTGTGCTTCCTTCCAGAAGGTTCTGGAAAGTGTGTTTCAGAGTCCACTCAGTCCTCTGAGCCCCTGCAGGATGTGGACCTGACCTCTCCTCAGGAGTCTCCACAGCTTCCGGGCTCCATAGCTCACCCCTCCTGGTCCTCACTGCCTCATGCCTGGGACCTTTGCAGTTACCCCTCCCCTGACCCTTTAAATGCTTTCTCCCTGCTTTTAAATGAGAACCATCTCCTTGGGTCCCCCATTTCCAGTGCCACTCCCTCCTGGGGCCCCTCACGAAACCTTTAAGAAGCAGTTAAGCCCCACCCTCCACACCCACCTGTGGGGCTCTCTGGGAAGCCCCCGCCCTGCCTTCACCGTCAGAATTTCCGAGTCTCCGGCATCACTGAGGCAGAGTCCTTCCTCCTGCTCACTCTGGAAGCAAGGAGGGGTGCATGTGTCCAGCTGGGCACCCAAGAACTCCTCTCTTCCTTCTATTTTCTTTCCTCCTCACGTCTTTCATTTCTTACTGACATTGAAAAAAAAAAAAAGCAAGCCTAGGTCCTGATTTCAGATTTTTTTCCCCATTAAGACATAAAACAGGAGGACAGAAGTAGGGATGGGGGGTGGGGGTGGGGCAGTAGGTCCCACTGAGCATCACTGTCATTCCAAGGTGAAACACATTTTTAAAGACGGCTTTGGGGGAAAAAAGGGCTGACATCCCCTCAGATCTGCATCCGGCCACTTATGAGCTCTGTGACCTTGGACAAGTGGCTGGGCCTCTCTGAGACTCAGTTTTCTCTTCTGCAGTTGGTTTCCTCGCCCTTTGGAGAAACTGGGACATCCTGCAGAGCTCAGCAGGGTGCTGGGCATGAAGGTGCAGTGTTTGATGGGGGCTGTTTGCCCCTCTCCTCCTGGGCCTCAGTGGTTTTCTGTGAGGAGAGGAGGGGAGGAGCCGGGCTTAATGGCCTGGGGCTCCTGGCTTCTGACCTCCCTGGGGCCAAGGCCTGTTTGCCTTGGAAGACGTGCTGACGGCTTCCCGAGGTGGTTTGTTTAACTGATGGCCTTTGAGGGCAGGACGAGGGAGGGGGAGACCTCCAGGCTCCTGGCCGGGTCAAAGGGGCTCAAAGGACAAGCTGGGACGGGGACGGGGCCTGCTGGCATGGAGAGGCACTGCCCTGGAGAGCCGCTCTGATCCCTGTTGTTTTTGGAAAGGTGTTTCTCTGAGCCACCTACCGAGCCCGGCCAGCGGGGCAGGGGGCTTCTCATTCCCCAGCACAGGTGGGGCATTTGACTAGAGCAAGAGTCGCCAGGAGTGTGAACCCCGTTGAGGGGCCATTTTCCAGACCCTAAACACCCCTCCCTGGCACTGGCCTGCCCCCGTTGGTGTTGCTGGGCAGCGGATGTTGGTAACAGGGTCCACGTGATGCGTCTGGCTCCATTAAGCATCTCACTCGCCTAGATATTCGTGGGCGTGTTTGTCTCTCTCCCCGGCACCCCTGAAGACACTCCCAAGAGTGGAGCGTGGAGCACAAGGGCCCGGAAATTGTCCCTTTGAGCACCATCTGTCCTGGCAGACCCCTCGGAAGCGGTGTGTGGGTTGATTTACAGTGAGAGTGCATCCACGAAGCTTATTAAAGGGAGGATTTACAGGGCTCGACAATCAATTAACTGGCTTGCTAATTTTTCATCTTGATTGTTTGATAGTTTAATTTGCTAAATGTAAATTTGACTGCTGGTCTTGATCCAGAGACTCACCCACCCTGTCACTCACTCGCTTATTCCTACATGTACCTTTTTCTTTTCTACCGTTATCAGTTCATTCGTTCATTTACTCACTCGTGCCTTCATTTTAAAATGTATGTATATATGTATATCTATCTCCTTTTTATTCTATTCAACCAGCCATCTACCACCCACACATCCATCCATCCATCCATCCATCCACCCACCCATCCATCCATCCATCCATCCATCCATCCATCCATCCACCCATCCATCCCATCCATCCATCCGCCCGCCTGCCCGTCCGTCCACCCATCCATCCATCCATCCATCCATCCATCCATCCACCCACCCATCCATCCATCCATCCATCCATCCATCCATCCATCCATCCATCCACCCATCCATCCAGTGATCTGTCTGGGCCATTTAGAAGTATAGGGTTGGCTACTTAAGGGTTTATGGGGGAAATACCAAGAAAACTTTCTGGATACAGAGAGATCAGCTGCAGGCCAGTGAAGGTGACCTCAAAAAAGGCGCAGACGTGGCTGCTTCTTTCCAATTTATAGCAGGTGCCCCTTGGCTTGGGGGGCTTCCAAGAAAAGCTTAGCAGGGTGTGATTTTTCTCACCATTGCATCCCCAAATCCTGAACGCCGGCTGGCCCTGGGAAACATCCTCTAAGTATTTGTTGAAAGAGTAAATGGGTGCATGCAGTCACAATTTATTTACTTTGGGCGGTAGGGGTGAAGGTTTGGCGAGGAACTTCAGGCTTATTGTAGAGGTGCAGGCCCGTGTTCCTATAGAACTTAAAAGTTTTTCAGACAAAAGTCATGACCTGACTGTCCTCGGGCAGGGCCGCGCCTGCTCTGTCTCCCAAGGGCTTCTCAGGCCTGTCAGGGAAGGAGGCCTCTGAGATGAGCCTCTCCGCTCTGTGGGGGAGAAAGCAGGTGGCTGTTGTGTGTGTGCTTGTGTTTGTGTGTTGTCTGTGTGTGATGTGTGTGTGGTATGTGGTATGTCTGTGTGTCTGTGTGTGGGGGGGATGTGTATCTGTGTCTACATGTATGCCTCTGTGCTTATTTGTGTGTGTGTGTTTGGTCTCTGTGTCTCTGTTTGGGTCTATGGTATGTGGTGTGCATGTGTGTGTATGTGGTACATGTATGTCTGTGTGTATATGTGTGTGGTACCTGTGTGTATTTCTCTGTCTATGTCTGTGGAGTAGGTTGCATGTGTCTGTGTATGTCTGTGGTGTGTGTATATGTGTGGTGTATATGCATGTGTGATGTCTCTATGTGTGTCTGTCTGCGGTGGGTGTGTCTGAATGATACTAGTGTAAGCTTCTATGTGTGTCTGTGGTATGGCATATGTGTGTTTGTATATGTCTATAAGGGTGTTGTATATCTGTGGTGTGTGTGATATTGAGCAGTATGTCTGGTGTGTATGTGTCTATATAGTCTGTGTGTCTCTGTGTGTCTGTGGTATGTGTCAGTGTGTGTATCTGTTTGTATGTCTGTACTGGGTGTGTTTGTCTGGTGTAAGTGTATGTCTCTGTGTGTGCCTGTGGTATGTATGTGTATGTTTGTGTATGTCTATGGTATGTGATGGGGGGGTGTGTCTACGTGATGTTGAGCTGTATGTATCTGTGTAATATAGTATGTATGTCTGTATATGTCTATGGTATGTGTCTGTGGTGTGATGTGTATATTCGTGTAAGTTGTGTGTCTATCTCTAATGTGGTATGTGGTATCTCTGTGTGTGTGGTGTTGTGGTGGTGTGTGTGTGTGTGTGAGTGTGTGTGTGTGTGTGTGTGTGAGTGTGTGAGAGAGAGAGAGAGTCACCCAGGGTCTCGGGCCCATCAATCCCTGCCGCTCTCTGAGGCAAGCCGTCCATGAGGTTCGCCCTCTAGCTTGACCTCTTGCCCAACACACTCCGGGGACAGCTCAGCAGCTTAGCAAAAGGAAGAAAACAAACAGGAACTGTGGATGGAGTCTGTTTGTTCTGAGGAAACTCAAAGAGGTGTTGGGCAGTCAGTGAGAGCCGGCGGGGCGGGCAGCTGATTCCATCTGTAAACTGTGGGGGAGGAGGCCAGGGGAGGCTGAGGAAGGGAAACGTGCAGAGAGAAAGATCCCGGGGAAGACGGCAGCTGGCTTCCAACGGCTGCACCGGCTGCACGCCCACCGCCCCACAAGGCCCCGTTCTGCCCCCACAAAGAAAGCAGGGGAGCTGAAGGCTTTGTCGTCTGCTGTCCAAAGCCTGCTGGAGCCTGGGGTCTCCCTCAGCCCCCAGCCAGGTGGCTTTAGAAAGCTCCACTCCCCATCCGAGGGTCCCCAGATGAGCTCTTCTAAGGCTTTGGGGGTGGAATCCCAGTCCTTTCTCCCAACCGTTTTGAGAAACTTTAGCCGTGATGTTCTCTCCTGAGCCAAAGCTTTTTGGGATAAATGATGCAAAACCAATGGCCTGCAATTCCTTTGGGCATCTCTGGATGTTTCTGAGGTGATGGAGAGAAGTCTAGATGAAGCCCCTTGCACTGTTTCCGCATGGTCCTTCCTAGGCAACGCTGGTCTCTGCTTAGCTGGCGTCAGTGTCTGTGCGTCTCTCTGAGGGGTTGAATGGAGAGATGGGGGTTACACACACACACACACACACACACACACACACACACACACACACACACAGAGGGAAGCACCCACCATGGGAATCCTGGGAAGGAGGAGGGTTTCATTCTGGGGGCAGCCAGGAAGAAAATAGCTAAAGGCCCAGGTGATGCTCACAGCCTGCCCCAGGCTGCCTAACACAGACCTGCTGTGAGAGGCCCAGGGAATCCCGAGGCGAGGCCCTTCATCTCCACACAGCAGCAAATCAACATTCTGCCTCATTTTAGCCACCTCATTCTAAAAATAGCTGCCGTCTGGAAACAACCCAAGCGCCCGAGAACAGATGACTAGCTAAAGAAACTTTGGTACATCTACACAATGGAATACTATGCAGCTGTGAGAAAAGATGAAGTCAATGAAATTTGCATATTAGTGGATCAACATGGAGAGTGTCATGCTGAGTGAAATGAGTCAGAGAGAGAGAAAGAGAGAGAGAGAGGGACAGACATAGAAGGACTGCACTCATTTGTGGAATATAAAGTAACAGTATGGGAGATAGCACCCAAGGATAATAGAGATAAGGGTCAGGAGGATCACTCCACGGCTTGGAAGCCAGCCTCACATGCTGGGGGAAAAGGCAGCTGGGATGGAGAAGGGACCACTCCAAGTAAATGATGCTTGGAGGGCTCGCTCAGGATGGGAGATGTGTGCTGACAGTAGACTATGGACCAAGCATGATGGCTGCTTGATAACTGTATTGCAAACCATAACACCCAAAAGGAGAGAGAAAGAGTAAAAGGGAATTCTTGCCACAGGGGTGAGGGGAATGGCTGGAGGAGAGGGTTACTGGGAACATTGGTGGTGGAGAACGGGCACTGGTGGAGGGATGGGTACTTGATCATTGTATGACTGAAATGTAATCATGAAAGTTTGTAAGTCTGTAACTATCTCATGGTGATTCATTAAAAAATCACTCTCACTGATCTCCTGCTGTTCATTGATTTGCTCGAGCGGGCCCAGTAACATTGTGAGACTTGTTACTGTGTTTGGCATATCCAATATGTCATAGGTAGCTTGCCAGGCTTTGTCGTGCGGGCGAGATACTCTCGGTAGCTTGCTGGGCTCTCTGAGAGGGGCGGAGGAATCGAACTCGGGTCGGCCATGTTGGCTGCGCTCCAGGTCTGCTCCAGTGGGCAGAAGAAAAATGAGGAAAAAATAAAATAAAAAGAGCTGCTAAAATGCTCCTCCTGTAGGGATCCTGCCAGGATCGGATGCGGCCGGCACTTTGCAAAGGCAAATGTCTCTTGTTGCTCTCACTTGGGTTGCTTCCCAGAGAAGGCTGGAGCAAACCACATCCTCTTTCCATTGAGGACACTGCTTATTCCGGGCCAAGCATTCCTTCGGTGGTCTGGAGTCATATGGAGTGGGATTAAGAGTGGGCCACAGAGGAACCGGGTCAAGTGTTGCCAGAGCAATAGCACAGTGGGGAGGGCATTTGCCTTGCACACGGCTGACCCAGGTTTGATCCCCGGCACCCCATAGGATCCCCCAAGGCCCACCAGAAGTGATTCCTGAGTACAGAGCTAGGAGTAACCCCTCACCATCACTGAATCTTTTGTTTATTTTGCACAAAAACATAGAATGGGATGAATACCTAACTAAGGATGGTAGAAACAAGGGTCAGGTGGATTTGCTCATGGTTGGAAGCCTGCCTCAAGTGCTGGGGGAGAAGGCAGTTGGGATAGAGAAGGGACCACTAGGACAATGAGAATTGGGAAGGACCACTCTGGGTAAGAACTGTATGCTGAAAGTAGATAAAAGACCCAACATAATAACCTCTCAGTATCTGTAATGCAAACCATAATGCCCAAAAGAAGAGAGAGAGAGAGAAAGAGAGAGAGAAAGTGCCTTCCATAGAGATAGAGGCAGGCAGGGGTGTGGGGGGTGGTGGGACAGAAACTGGGGACATTGGTGATGGGAAATATACACTGGTGGAGGACAGGGGATGGAACATTGTATGATTGAACCCAATCACAAACATCTTTGTAGCCATGTATCTCAATTAAAGAGAGAGAGAGAGAGAGAGAGAGAGAGAGATCATCAAGCATCCTGTAAACTAGTTCTTGAGCAAATGAATTCCTCTAAAAGATGGATTTTGGAGAATCTCCCAGAGTAAATGTTAAGGGTGCGCTGTCATCCTCAGGCTGGACACAGTTCATTCATGAATTCCTTCATCTCACGGGTCTGGTGAGATGGAAGGATGGTGACGTGTTGACTGAGTTCTAGGCCATATCCGAAGTAATAAATATGTGTTTGCTCTTTTAATCCTTCTACAACCTTCAGAGGCCAGTGTGATTAGGATATGAATGTATGATTTGGTTATATGACTGGGGTTCAGACAGAGTGGCTCCAGCCTCTGTGTTCGCAGGCGTTGCCCTTTGTCTCCTGGGCTCTGTCACTGGCCAGCCTGGACCGATGGCCCCTGAGGTGGAGCTCTGACCTCGAGATAACACAGAGAACGATGGCCTCATGGTTCCCCAACCCTGTGCACCCCAAACATGAGCAGGGCGAGAGCAGGACCTACCCACACCACACTGAGGCGTGGACAGTCAGGATTCTCCCTTCTTGGGGTCATCCACATTCAAGCCCAGTAGTGAAAGGAATCAATTCTCCTCTCCAGTGGGAGAGAGGCACATGTGGCTGGGGTTGAGGAGCTGTTTGATGCAGTGAAGGAACAGAGAAAGGCTCATTTCTGTCCTTCCTCCTCTCCCCACCTGCCTGTCTCGCTCTGTGCTGGAGGCCGCCATGTTGAAATGCTACCTCAGCCATTGTGTTTTTTAAATGATTACCAGAGAGAAAAGCCTGATTCGCCAGACTTTCCTCTGGGAGGCTGAGTTTGGTACTGTACCCCCTTCAGAGATGAGGAGACTGAGGAGCAGAGATGGTGAAGAAATTGGTTGTGAGAAGCAGATTCAAGAGGTCCTTGGAGCTGGAACGTTAGCACAGCAGGGAAGGCGTTTGCCTTGCATGCGGTCGACCTGGGTTCGATTCCCAGCATCCCATATGGTCCCCCGAGCACCGCCAGGAGTAATTCCTGAGGGCAGAGCCAGGAGGAACCCCTGTGCATTGCCGGGTGTGACCCAAATAGTAAAACTAAAAGAGTCCATGACTGGACCATGCAGTGGTGTGGCACTTGAGGTGTGGAAGCCTCTTTGCCTGAGGCGCCCCTCGTTGTGGGGTCACACACAGCACTTCCCATTTGATTCAAGGCTCAGCTCACGTCTCTTCTTTTCTAGGGGATGCTTTTAAGTTCTCTCTTAAGGGAGAGTCTGTGATTCTGGGGTTTTCCCAGACTTCCAGCTGACTTTTATTCCTCGCCTCCCTCTAGAACCAGGCACACACTAAAATGCAGCGCACAGACGGTGCCAACAGTCAGAAAGAGACCTTTCCTGAAGAGCTTCATTTTCTCACCCTGTTTTTTTCTGTAAGAAAAAAAAGAAAGAAAAAGAAAATCAATTAAATTTCAATTAAAATAGGTCTCCTGATGAAGGAAAAGTCCAACTGGGGGCTGGAGGGGGAAACGGGGTGTATCTGTTGAGAGAACCAGCTGAGGAAGGCCTTCAGGAGAACTTGACAAGGATTCTACAGGGCGGAGTTCCCATTTGAGCAGGAACAGCAGAGAGTGCTCTGATTCGACTCCCTCTGCCTGTGGACACATCACAGTGGACTCTACAGCTGGGCTTGAAGGGGACTTGGAATCCTCCCTCACAGAGGGAGCCAGCAGCAGGCCAGTTGGCTCCAAGGACTGAGACTTGTGGCCTGGCCACAGTCTGAGAGACGCACCTGCTGCTTAAAGGTGCTACGGCCACTATTTACCAGAGCCAGAATGTGGAAACAACCTGAGTGGCCGAGAACAAACCAATGGATAAAGAAACTAAGGCCCATCTACACAATGGGATAGTATGCAGCTCTCAGGAAAAATGAAGTCATGAAATTTGCCTATAAATGGATGGACATGGAGAGTGTCATGCTAAGTGAAATGAGTCAGAAGGAAAGGACAGAGGACAGAAACAGAATGACTGCATTCATTTGTGGAACATATAATATATATATGAAGAATAATATCCATAGCCAGGGTAAACAGGGGTTAGGAGGACTGGTCAGTGGTTGGAACTAACCACAAGTGTGTGTGGGGCTGATGGGTACGTGAGACAGAGAAGTGACCAGTATGATAATAATAGCTGGGAATGACCACACTGGACAAGATCTGAGTGTTAAAAGCAGGTAAGGGATATTCTTGATAACCTTTCAGTATCAATATTGCAAACCACAATGCCCGAAAGAAGAGAGAGAGAGAGAGAGAGAGAGAGAGAGAGAGAGAGAGAGAGAGAGAGAGAGAGAGAGAAATCGCTTTCCATAGAGCATAGAGGCAGGCAAGGGTGGGGGTGGGGGTGGGGGTGAGGAATGATGGGAGGGAACCTGGGGACACTGGTGCTGAGAAATGTATACTGGCGGAGGGATGGGTGTTGAAATACTGTGTGACTGAAATCCAATTATGAACGGCTTTGTAATGCTCTAAAAATAAATTTAAAAAAATCAAAATAAAGGTGCTGTGGCCACTTTGGGCCACAGGGCTGGGGTTAGGCAGTCTTGGCATAGCCCTGAGGGAGTGGGTACATGAATGGGGGTTTCACCCTGGAAGATGAACACAGACAGAAGCTCAGAAGCAGGACACGGCAGCACGGGTCCAGGCGGCAGCCTCTCAGGCGTGGACGTGAATGGTGGAGACAGAGAAAAACCCTCATCTGGGATCCCCACTGAGAGTTCTGTGGAAAAATATGAATGAAAATCAATTCGCCTTCAATGGAAATAGGTCTTCTGATAAGGTCCACGTCCCCAGTCATGCCTGAAGGGAGAAACGATGCGTATCTGAAGAGGAAAAGAGAATCATGGAGCTGTTTGAGAGCCTGGGCGGGGAGAGCAAACAGTGGGGCAAGAGGATGAAGTGAAGGGAGATCTGGAGAGTAGCACAAGAGAGGGGTTGGAGAGATGACACAGAAGGTGTTTGCCTTGCACGTGACTGACCCAGGTTCGATCCCTGGTACTCGATGTGGTCCCCTGAGCTCTGCTGGGAGTGATTCTTAAGAGCAGAGGCAGGAGTAAGCCTGAGCACCACCAGGTGTGGCCGCCAAACGATGATAGTACATGGAACTCATCTTCAGCACCCCTTTCTGAGTTTATTGTTGAGTTTTTAGCTTTTATATATTTTTGTGGCTTCTCAAGAGATGTTCGGGAGCCCAGGGCTCCCTTCCAGCGAGTCTTTACCAACCTCACCAGCATTTTAACATGAGGATCCCAGGACGAGTGCTGCTTGGACTTGGAACTGCCAAGGCTATCTGTGTGTGCTTGGGGCTTCCCAGGATGCACTAGAGATGCTGATGGTGGGGGAGGGGAGAAATAAATTAGGGTTAGCCTCATGCCGAGAAGACACCTTAATCCTTGGACCACCTTTCCAGTCCCAGAGAATATTTTTTTAAAAGCACACAGTATTTGATCACTGTATAATTGAAACCCAAGCACAAAAATTTGTAAGTCTACAACTGTACCTCATGGTGTCTCACTAATAAAAATTAAAAAATTAAAAAAAAATAAAAGGAAGCGAAAGACTTAAAAAAAAGCACACAGAGGTTCTTTAGAATTTTCTGCTGTTTCTAATCCCATTTTGTAGACAAGGAAACTGAGGCGGAAGAACTGTAACTGGCAGCCGGAGTCAAATGACCCAGTAACTGGGAGTGGACATCTGAATGGGTTAAACTCTATTTCCAAACGATCCTGGGTAACACATTTCTCCCTGTTTTCACAAAACTAAGCTAAATTTTCTTTATTTCCACCTAGAACCAAAGGATTCGTTCCCTACTTCATGGAACAGTGGGGGGCAAGAGCCCCATCTTTTACGAGGCTGGCGGCAGCTGTTCTTTGCCTTCCCGGGCTGTCTTTTTCCTGAAACAGGATAGGGTAAGAATTAGACCCTCGCACCGAGACCAAGGAACTAACCCCGAGTCGGAGGTGTGACATGAATCTCAGCTCATCCATCACTCAGCGTCAGGGCAACCTCAGCCACCTCTCCACCCTCTGCAAGCACCAGTTCCTGCTTGGTTTCTGCAAATACTCCTTCTCACTTCTTGGCTCATGCAACCACGAGGAAGATCAGCAGGTGGTCGGGACACCCACCAGGATCTTGCTAATGCACAGGGGTGCCGAGAGAGTGGGGTGTCTGTCCTAGGAGACAGGGACCAGGCTCCTGCTCCCATCATTTCTTCTAAGTGAGTTCTGCTTCCGGTTTAGCTCCTGACTTCAGTTCAGCTCAACGGTTTGGAGTTGCCTTAGCTCCTGCCCCATTCCTTCGCCATCTCCTGTTGAGTCCAGCCGCCACTGTGTGTCTGAGATCTCGGCCAGCTCCCATCACATCCCAGGAGCATGCAGTGGTCAGGGTTCCCAGGCACATCTTCTCTGTGCATCCTCCTTTTATGCTCCCAACTCTTGGCTTTGGAAATCCCAGCCTGGGGCATGGTGGGGAACTGGCACATCACCCAACGTGACTGTGAATGGAGCAGTTGCGTGGGCAGCCCTTGGATGGGTGGGGTGGCATGCTGATGTTGAAGCCAAACCCTAGATCTCCATAGGCAAGTGGTGCATGGGAGGATGGGGGACCGCCTGGGTTGATTCTTAGCCATCCGGACCAGCAATTCAAATGAAAGGACCCAAGGGGCTTGGGAGGCACTAGGCTTGTCGCGGTCACTCTGGAGGGGGAGTCAGGTGGTTCCAGGAATTGAACCCAATTAGGGCACATGCCTGGAAAGCGCCTGAACCAGCTCTCTGGCCCCTCCCAGCTTTAATGACAAGTGTGGCGATGTTGGGCATCTACTTAACAAAAGACATGGTGAATACATGACAAGATGTGAGATGTTTGTGTCTCTAGGGTATGGGACAAGACATGCTGGATTTGGGGGCATGGGTCAGGAGTGGGGTGACCAGGACTGGGCAGCTCAGTGGGCAGGTTCAGACACTGATTCTCTCCCCCACCTATTAGCTGCATTAAATTCTCCTGGAGGTGTGATTTTCTAAGGCTTCAGTTTTCTTGTCCGTAAAGTAACTGTAAAGCCTGCATACGATTCAATGGCAAGCTCTAAGCAAACTGCCTGGTCCCTGTTAATCTGTTCATCCAATGACATTGTTCAATTTTGCAAGCGATAGTATCAGAACAGAGATTCTTTTTGGTTGGTTTAGTCTGGGGGCTGGGGGGTGGGGAACGTCCTGCAATGCTCAGGGTTTACTCCTGGTGCTGAACTTGGGGATCATTCCTGGTGGTGTTTGGGGGAATCATCTAGGGTGCAGGGAATCAAAACCAGGTCAGCTGCGTGTAAGGCAAACACCCTCCCTGCTGCACTATCTCTCTGGCCTCTAGAGCTGAGATTCTGTGAGAAGAAATATATTTAAAATCTGGAGGACAAAATATAGTTGTAAAGAATAGGTGTGACTTTGGGGTCACTCCCCACCAAATCCCCTATTTTTAACTTTTTTTAATGGAGGGAATAATAGTCCTGAATCCATCTGCATCTTACACACAGTGACAGACTGCACTGGGTTTCCCTAGACGCTTCTCCCTTCTCTGCTGTGAGGGGCTGGAGGACGGAGCCATCAGAGCGCATGTCTGCTGGCTGCAGAGAGACCCCCACTCTGTGAAGATGGAAAAGCATCCATCATTCCCGAAAGGTGGGCTCTGTGGCTGACCCCGGTGTGATGGCCCGCTGAGATGCAAATCCCTGAGACATGAGAAGGGAAGCGGGGTCCCGGGGCCCTGGGAGGTGAAACGGGGGTCTGATTTCACACGGGGCTGAAGTCCATTACCGCTGATGAAAACAGGATTTTCAAAGGACTTGCCTCTTCCACCCTTCACCAACCTTTGCCCAAGAGCTGGCGCGTCGTGTGCAGCCAAAGAATGCCTGGTATTTTCCATGACATCATGGTGGAAACCCGGGATTGTGGGGAGCGGGGGGGGGGCAGGTTCTATAGAGATGTAATCACCCCCTTTGCTGTTAATCCAGCATCTGAGTATAAGCTAACGCCACTCTCGTTTTGTCGCATTGCATTAAGTTGTGTTATTTTGTGTTGTACATATTGCATGGTCTAATCTTACTGTAGTTGGTACATGGCATTATTCCTCTTCACCCCAATCCTCTCCTCTTCCCACTAAAGACACCTAAAAGCATTTCCTTCTCTCCATCTGAAACATGATTTAAAATTAAGAGCACAGGAATGAGGGCAGATAATATATTAACTCCATATAGTTAGAATAACCTGGCACATTTGTAACTGTTAGCATTTTTCTAGTACTTCCAGATAACCCTCAGGTATTATGTCTTCTGGAAAGACATTTGTAGGCTTTATTGTTGTAGACCCAGATAATAAAACGGTAATAGATTTAAATTATCGGCTATGATGACTCGATGGATATAAATCCAAAGGAGACCCCTTAGGCTTGTGAATAGCCATCACCTCCCCCCATTTCCCTTCTGTGTGGACATTTGAAGGTTGGTCTATTCAGCGCATTCCAATCCACCAATTCAGTGCTATCAACTCTGGCCACTGCACTGTTCCTTAGCCTCGCAGACCTTATTCATTCATATCCACCCTCTCCCTCCTTATCGTAGCCCCCAAGCCCAGGCCACCCCTTTGCTACTCTGGTTCTATGAACTTGACTTTTATCAGAGTCCACAGAGAAACACTGGCACATGGCATTTGCCTTTTGTATGTCTTCTCTCACTTAGCATTATGCCCACAGCATCTCTTCATGGCAGTCCTAATGTGTCCTTCCTTTTGAATTTAATTTAATGTTTTTTTTTTCGGGTCACATCTGGTGACGCACAGGGGTTACTCCTAGCTCATGCACTCAGGAATCACTCCTGAGGTGCTCGGGGGACCATATGGGGTGCTGGGAATTGAACCCGGGTCGGCCGCGTGTAAGGCAAACACCCTACCCGCTGTGCTATTGCTACAGCCCCTGAATTTAATTTAATTTTTGCTTTTGGGATCACACCCAGCACTGCCCAGGGCTTACTCCTGGTTCTGTGCTCAGGGATCAGGGAACCAGATGGGACGCTGGGGATTCAACTGGGACGGGCTTCTGCAAGGCAAGAGCCCTATCTCCCATACTATTGTACTGGCCCCCAATTCCTTCCTTTTATTTTAAGGACAAAAAATATACCTTTGCATGTGTCTACCCGTTTCTCCATCCCGCAACTGTTCACGGACACTTGGGTGGTTTCCCTTACTCTGTTCTTTGCTGTGATGGACCTAGTAACTCACATATTTCCTTGAGTTCATGGTGCCATATTATCACAGGGATGAGACCCAGCCTTCATCCCGAGTTATGGTAGGCTGTGGCTGGCACTGAGCTAACTGCTTGACATGTATATTCATTCCACTCTCACAGCAAAGGGGGGAGATGGGTACTATTTTATTTGTATTTTAGAGGTGAGGAAACAGAAGCTTAAGTTATTTTTCCATGAGTACCTGGGGTACAAGCAGTTATTTTTTTTTTTCATTATTTATTTATTTATTTATTGAATCACTGTGGGAAAGGTTACAAAGCTTTCAGGTTTAGGTCTCAGTCATGCAAATATCAAACACACTTCCCTTTACCAATACTTATTTTTTACCATGAAGAACCCCAATAAAACCCCACGACCCACCCCTCCCAGTCCCTGTGAGGCAGATGAATTCTAGTTAACACTCTATCTGCTTTGATTAGATTCATTGTTTCATTAAAAGATTCACCACTATTATTTAGAGTTTACCCCCCCCAAATCAGACATGCTGAAAAAGCATTGTGAAGTGATTTGCTTTCTACAGCTGGGTTCAAGAATTAAATGTTGGTTTTGGATTTCTGCTATTTTACTTATTGACCCTGGAAGTATTTCTACTGAAAGTCAGATAGTTAAGAAATTGGTTTCTGTGCTCTGGAGTCGTGGCCGTGCTGGAGAGCCGCTCGTGGGCGGCAACTGGTGGACTCGGTAGGGCGTGAAGGGCGGACCGAAACGCCCCCCTTCCCATGAGGTTTTAGTAGCCCCCACACCCCCGGATCATACCTGCTGTCCACAAGGCTCCCATGCGGCCGCCATCTTTCTTTCCAGAGAGGAGAAGGCGACTGGGACAACACCCTTTCCCCTCCGGACAGACATGGTGGCCTGGATTAACGCATAGTCCGTTCACTTTTCTGCTCCAAGCTGCCGGGTTCTGCATTAAGTCCTTGTGCTTCTGGGGCCGTGGCCGTGCTGGAGAGCCGCTCGCGGGGGGCAAATGGTGACCTCGGTAGGGCGTGAAGGACGGACCGGAACGCCCCCCTTCCCATGAGGTTTTAGTCGCCCCCGCACCCCAGGCTCATACCTGCTGTCCACAAGGCTCCCATGTGGCCGCCATCTTTCTTTCCAGAGGGAGGAGGGCGGAAGGGACCAACACCCTTTCCCCTCCTGGCAGACATGATGGCCTGGATTAAGGCATAGTCCTTTCACTTTTCTGCTCCAAGATGCTGGGTTCTGCATTAAGTCCTTGTGCTTCTGGGGCTGTGGCCATGCTGGAGAGCCGACAAGCAGCTATTTTAAAAAAATTTTTATTAGTGAAGCACCATGAAGTACAGTTGTAGACTTACAAATTTTTGTGCTTGGGTTTCAGTTATACAATGATCGAGTACCCATGCCTCCACCAGTGCCCATTCTCCAACACCACTAATCCCAGTCCCCCCCCCCCCCAACCCCCATCCCACCCTGCCTCTGTGGCAGGGCACTCCCTTTTGTTCTCTCTCTCCTTTTGGGTGCTGTGGTTTGCAAAAGAGGCATTGAGTGGCAATCATGTTCGGTCTATAATCTACTTTCAGCATGCATCTCCCATCCTGGGCGGATCTTCCCAACACCCTTTATTTGGTGCTCCCTTCTCTATCTGAGCTACCTTTACCCCTAGAGTGTGCGGCTGGCCTCCAAGCCATGGAGTAAACTTCCTGGTATTTATCTCGGCTATTCTTGGGTGTTAGTCTCCTATTTTGTTATTTTATGTTACCCAGATGAATGCAATCTCTCTATGTCTGTCCCTCTCTTTCTGACTCATTTTGCTTAGCATGATACTTTCCATGTAGTACCACTTGTTTGTAAATTTCATGACTTCATCCTTTCTAACAGCTACATAGTACTTCATTGTGTAGATGTACCAAAGTTTCTTTAACCAGTCATCTGTTCTCAGGCACTCAGGTTTTTTCCAGATTCTAGCTATTGTAAAGAGTGCTGCAATGAACAAACAAGTGCAGATGTCACTTCGACTATACTTTTTTTGCCTCTCCGGGGTATATTCCCAGGAGTGGTATTGCTGGGTCAAATGGGAGCTCAATTTCTAATTTTTTGAGAATCGTCCATACTGTTTTCCAAAAGGGCTGAGCCAGTCAGCATTCCCACCAGCAGTGAAGGAGGGTCCCTTTCTCGTCTCATCTGTGCCAACACCGGTTGCTTTCGTTCTTTTGGATGTGGGCCAGTCTCTGTGGTGTGAAATGATATCTCATTGTTGTTTTGATCTGCATCTCCCTGATGATTAATGATGTAGAGCATTTTCTCATGTGCCTTAAGCAGCTATTCTTGAACTTGAACTCTGCTCTTCCTGACCCTTTGGTGGCGAATGTGACAAAACAATCACTCTGGATATTGTGCTTATAGAAGCGGCACTTATTTCTGGCAACTTGTTAGGTTTCTTATTTAATGATTATTTTGGCAGTGCTGGGGATCGAACTTAGGGTCTTGCATTTGCTAGGTATATGTGCCACTGCTGAGTCACAGCTGTTAGAGATTCAACATAACCGCGAGGACATTGTGTCATCTGCATCGAGAAGTTTCCATCTGTTTTTGTTAACCACCCATTCGGAAATGAAACAAGTGAAGTCAGGGAAACAGTCTGATACCAAGCCTTCCAGGGGGAAGAGTTGAGACTGAGGCTGGAGAGAAAACACAGGAGGCTAAAGCATTTACCTTGCACACAGCTCACTAGAGTTTAGTCCCCTGCACCACATATGAGCCCATGAGCCCTTTGAGGGGTGATCCCTGAGTGCAGAGCCAGGAGTAAGCCCTGAGCACCTTGGAGTATGCACCTGAAACAAGCACCCACAAAAGTCTTGGAACTGAGGCTTTCTAGAGAAATCCACAAGAAAGGGAGTTTTACGTTTCTGTCACCAGAAAGAAGACTTTCCAAAGGGGGAATGCAAAGTCAAATCCTAGAATGGGAGAAGCCCTAAAACCAAAAGTGTCCCCACCCTCCTCCTCCACTCCCTCCCCAAACCCGAGGGAAGCAGATGCTTTGGTCTGAGCAGGCCCGGAAATGGATTCAAGAACTCCTAGGCCTCTACCTTAAATCCAGAACTTAAGTGAGCATAACCATCAAGCCACTAATGAAAACATCTCCACCGGCTCTATTTACCCAGCTGTGCTTCTCAGGCTCGGCTGCTGACGTTTTTAATACTCTCTCATTGCTCTGTCTCCCCACAGGCGAGGGTGATGCTTAGGAGACAAAAGCCAGGCCTCTGGCGGAGGGGACTGGAGCTCACTGGGGACAGGCTTCCACCTGTGGGCACAAAGGGAGAGCTCCAGGAGTAGAGGCAGCTGGCCCCGGGCCAGCCGGAGGTAGGAGCGTCTCTGGGTCTAGGAGGGAGGTCTGAGCACTTGGCTTCCGAGCTCTTATCCGCCCAAGCCTAAGGCAAACAGTGGGCCCAGTGTGGGTGGCCTTGAGGGCGTCTCCCACCCTATCCAGATGGCAGCTGCCATGGGGTCTTCTCATCTTTACAAACCTTCCTGTAGATGGCGGTGTCCAGGTGAAGGGGCCTCAACGTCTTCACCGGCTCTGTGTCCATGCAGCATCACCCAAGATATGGCCAGCCATGCCCCCCCACCCAGAAGTCTCCCTCCCATCCCTACTCCATCCCCAAACTTGGCCTCTTCCTGCAAGCTGCTGAGCTGGGCTCTGAACCCGCACAGAGGTGGGTTGGCTCTGTGCTGTTCATCTGCACCAGGGCTTCTTCCAAGGGGACTTGATTGGTGCAGCCTCCTGTGAGCTTTGTCTTACAGGGCCCAAAGTGGTTGTGCTGAGAGAGGCAGCATGGCAGAGCCATCAAGTCTCCTGTGGGTGGGCTTCGGCCTGAGAACAGTGTGGAGTGAGGGAGGCCCCCTCAAGATTAGCGTCTCCTCAGCTCTTGGTGCATTCATGTGTCTTAGATGAATTCCCACGAGTGGAATTTCTGGGTGAAAGTTTCTCTTATGTCAAACCATCTTCAGCAGCCTTGCTGCCATACCATCCCCACGAGGAACCTGGTGGCATTCCTGAGGCTCCATCTTCTTGCTACTCTCGCCTCTCCTCTCCTCTCCTCTTCTCTTCTCTTCTCTTCTCTTCTCTTCTCTTCTCTTCTCTTCTCTTCTCTTCTCTTCTCTTCTCTTCTCTCCTCTCCTCTCCTCTCCTCACCTCTCCTCTCCTCTCCTCTCCTCTCCTCTCCTCTTCTCTCCTCTTCTCTTCTCTTCTCTTCTCCTCTCTTCCTTCTGAATCTGTACTCAGGAATTACTCTTGGTGCTACTCCCGGGACCATATGGGATGCTGGGAATCGAATCCAGGTTGACCATGTGTGAGGCAAATGCTCTACTCACTATGCTATGGCTCAATCCTGTCTTTTCACTTTTGAAAAGGTTCTGCTTTGTGCCATGCTGTCACACTGCATTTGCAGCAAACACTCCTACAATGACTCAGCCGGAGACTGTCCACCTGTGTGAGGGCTTCAGAGATGTCCGTGATACACTTATTCAGCTCTTCAGCCCATTTTTTCTCCCATTGAGCAAACTCTCTTTCTCGTGCCTTTTCATTTTCTAATGATGTTGGTTTCTGAACAGAAATTGCTAAATGAAAAAGAACTGGAGTTCCCGTTTTTGAAGATCAGTTTCTCTGTTTAAATCCTTCCCTCCTAAATGATCATTCTTTATAGAAAATCTCCTCCAGTATAGTCTAGAAACTACACGTTTTGCATAATCCACCATCAGGTTCCTCCCTTTGCCCCCTCAGCCAGACTTCCCTCTCAGTGAAGGAACCTCTGAGTGTCACAGCAGTGAAAGATGTCTTCCTTCACGGCTCGTTGCCCAGCGTGATAACATTATCCATGATGATAGCTACTAAGATGCGTGCGGCCCTTTGGAACACACATTGCTATTTGTTGCCTAATTTCATTCTCTCCCATCATCTTTTAGAAACCATCAGCCTGATTTGCAGGACACCTAATTTGAAGACAGAAAGAGTGAACCCCAGAGAAGAGTAAGTTGCTTAAGGACACACAGCTAATAAGTGGAAGAACGAGGAGGTTGAAACCAGATTAATTGGACTCGAAAACATGTTTTCTTCTGTCTGTTTCTTTGGATTAGATGTCTGAGAGAACTGGACTTTCTGTTTTTGACAGTTTGACTTGCCAGGGGTGGGTTGGGGGGTGGTGGTGGAGGCAGTTGCTTCCCCCTTGGGCCTCTCTCATCCCTTTGACAGCTTTGGATGATGTGAAAGTGGCCGGCTGCTCTTTCTGCTACATGATATAAGGGGCAGCCTTTAAATATCCTAGGAGTTATCTCACAGGGTCAGAAAATGCCCTTAGAGACTGAAAACCAAGAACAAAGCAGGTGGGTGGACATCTGGTAGCTCCAAAAAATGGGGCCTGATGACAATAGGGGTTGAACCAGAAGTCTTTCCTTGGGGTCAGTCCTGGGTTGGCCTGCCCTCTCCTGCATTTATTCCGAGTCTTACCCTTTCCCCTTGAGAAATTGTTCCTGCATCCTCTCTGCGCATTGATTTTGCATGGGTACTGACCATTCTAGCTCCTTATCTCCTGCGCCAGGGAACCTGTTGGGGGGGGAAAGCTGGTCACGTGACTTCCAAGAACCAATCAGATTCCTTTCTTGGAGTCTTCTCAACCCAATGAGTAAAAGATCCTGTCTTTCTGGGGGGACCTGTAAGTAAGTAGGGCTATCTCCCAGCCCTTGGAAGGAATTGGTTTCCAGTGGAAGAGGGAAGAAATGATAAAAACAGACTCTTCTGGAGGTGAGAGTTTGCAGTTTTGCACCCTCCCTCTTCTGCCCAGCCACGTCATCGGTCCTGCCTTCCCCGAGGTGTGTGGGCCTGCCAGGAAGTTCCACTTCATGCCTAAACTCACTTCAGTTGAATTTCTGTCACTTTCCACCAGCTCGAGAGTCCCACCGGATCCACCCATCGTCCCCTGACAATCATGAAGCGTGATGTCATTGGCAAACACACAAATCTAGTTAGATGGATTCCTGGTCAGCTGCCAACTTTTGGGTGACCTTGAGAAAGTTCCTTAACCTCCCTGCGCCTTGCTTCTCCACAAAGTGGGGGAGAACAGAAGTTGTGTGGGGGACACTTGGGAAGCAGTGGTACTCCCCTCTCAACATTCTACCTTTCCTCTTCTCAGAAGAGTCTAAAATGAATGACGGGGCCTGCCCTGTGAAACCAGCTGATATAATGCATCAAAAGGGCCTACAGTGCAGGCTGGCAGATGGTTGGCATAAGGTGAGTATTCACACAGTGTTCTTTAGGATCATTAAGAACATGCTAAGTCTACACAGGAAGTTTGTGACCATGGTTTGAGGAACTTCCTGAGACAGAAGTCCCTACCTTGAATTCTGTGTGTGTGTGTGTGTGTGTGTGTGTGTGTGTGTGTGTGTGTGTTTGGGGGATGAGGTGGTAGCTTATGCTTCAGGAGACTCTGAAACACATGAAATGAGACCAGAAAGTTGGTGTGTCCTGAGTGAAGGCACATGGCTTTTAACATTCATTAAAATCCTTCCTCTCTCTACACCTCCCCACCCCAAACTAGAAAATCTTTTTTTTTTTTTTTTGGAAGAAGATTCTAGAGACATATTCTCTCCTTTTGCTGCCTTCACCAGTTCATCTGGGCCTTGTTTCTTGGAGGCATTGGGCAGATTGTTCAAGAATTGGGGACTAATACTGTGTCTCCCCAGCACCCAGCTCAGGCTCCAGGACAGAGAGAATACATGAGTCAGACTGTGGGATGCAGGATTGGGTGGGCTCCAGGCACGAAGGCTTGACCTTGCTTAGTGGTGCTACTTGCTGAGACTCAGTACCCCCAAGTGATCCATTTAAGTCAACTCCCCCTCAGTCAGGGTGAGCTTCTCAAACTCCTTGGAAGTCCCATGATACAGACTGTCTGTGACATTGACACCAAATCTTCTGCAAGGAAGACCCCAATGGAGTCTCACACACCAGACTTTTGTGACTGCTGCTCCAGACACTGCTTGATCCCATTCAGAAAGTGTTTCTGAGAGACACAGCACTAATAGATGCCCAGCACATATGCCTAGGTGCAGGGCTCTCCTAAATCTGTGTGTGAACCTTTGAAGAATCAAGAATTAAATTCTTCAATGGTAATTCTCCATATTGCAGAGGCTGGAGATTAAACCTAGGTCAGCCATATGCAAGGCCAGCTCTTACTCACTGAACTATTACTCCAGCCTCATCGACTTCAAGTCCCTTAATGCTTCCCTGGTGTAGAGAGGGAAGCATTTCCCTCCCAATGAATATTAGAAGAATTTGGAACTGCTGGTTGTAGAGTACAGAGGAAGAGCTGCTTGCCAAATTTTGAGCTAAGACTCAAAAACCTATAAGGGCCTTTCCCTGGAAGTTGCTATTTTATTTCCAGGATTTGAAGTCCCTACGCATCTAATTTAACTCTCCCCAAGTGAGCTTTACATAGGGGCCAGATGAAGGCATTCCACTAAACAAATCCAGCTGATGGCAACCTTCTATCCATCGCTGCTAAATCCCCAGTTTCAGATTAGTGGAATCATTCAAACAAATCCAATCTCTGGCTAATGAGTGACCTCAATGATGACAATGCCATGCAGAAAACCACCCAACTGAGCCCTACCCACATTTTTGATGCACAAAATAACAAGAGATAAAAAGGTAAAGGTAAAGGCCCTCCCGTTGATCGTCGATTTGCTCGAGCGGGCCCAGTAACGTCTCCATTGGAGACTTTGTTGTTACTGTGTCTGGCATATCGAATACTCTCTCTAGGTAGCTTGCCAGGCTCTCCGAGAGGGGCGGAGGAATCGAACTCGGGTCGGCCATGTTGGCCGCTTGTAAGGCAAACGCCCTACTCGCTGTGCTATCGCTCATAATGGGGTGATTATTGTTGGAAGCCTTTAAATTGTGGGCTGTTCGCAATAGAGTGGGCGAGATACTCTTGGTAGCTTGCCGGGCTCTCCGAGAGGGGCGGAGGAATCCAACTCGGGTCAGCCATGTTGGCTGCGTGCGAGGCAAACGCCCTACTGCTGTGCTATTATAGTTTTGTTTTGGGGTCACACCAGGCAGTATGTAGGGTCCACTCCCCATAGAGTGTTTGGGGATCACTTCCAAGGGTGTTTGGGGGATCAAGTGGTGCAAGAGATTGAACCTGGATCTCCTACATTCAATGCATGGGCCCCAGCCCTTTGAACTCTCTTCCTAGTCCCCCAATGAACTGTTTCCCTGTGTGGACAATGATGCTCTGTAATTGGCTTCAAAACTTCCAGAATCTTCTTCCACTATCCTGGTCTGGGTCGGGCATGGGAAGAATCTGATCAGGCAGAGGTACTGAGAGCATCAGCATTTGAGCATTTCAGTTGTTTTGTATGTCCACCCTGTACTCAATGGACAGTGTCTTGGTAATGAGTTTAGAAACATCACAGCAGTCTGGCGAATCTCAGAACGAGACACTGGTTACGCAGAGATGAGGAGAAGCATAGAAAGCTGAGACCAGTTGGATTCTTCCCATCTTCAGGAAGCTTAATGCTTACTGTGAGGCAACATTCAAGTGCCGAGCTATAAATTAAGGGAGATGCAAATCCTTTGAATGGGCCTACAAGGAGGGCAATTTTAATCAGATATTTCAAGGAAAGTGTCTCTAAAAAATGAACTAGAGACTGAGATCTAGGGGAAAATAACACTTACCAGGCTAGATGAAAATTATGAATTCCCAGATCTCCTTGCTTTGGGATGTCCCTGGTTGTGTCCTCCCTCCCTTTGAGAGTGACAGAGGCTTGACTTGCTCCAGTCACTAGGACAAGGCAACGGTGATGGCATGTGACTCCTTTCAGGATACCACTGGATACCGTGGCTTCCATCTTTCAAGAAGACTCTTGCCTTGTGGACTTAGATGACTAGAGGAGAAGAAGCCCCCAGAGGGCAGGCGTGGAACCCTTGTGTTAACTACTCATATAGAACAGAATTCTGTCCATTAACCAGGATGGTCGGAAACGGTCCTTCACTGGTCGAGATTTATGATGAGACTTCAACCCCAAGGCTGGCTGACTTGAATCCTGATGTCAGAACTAAAGCAGAGGAGTCAGATAAATCAGAACCCGGACTTCTTAAATTCAGAACCGTGAGGACAAGTATCATTTGCTTGAGACCACTAAGTTGGCAATGGGTTGGTATGTCATTAGCTAACAGATGTAGAGAGGAAAGGAGAATTTACTCCAGGCATTGGAAACCAACTTTGTGAAGGGGCATGGAACAATGAGAGTGTGGGCCTGGGGTCAGGGCGATAGTACAGCAGGGAGAGTGTTTGCCATGCATGTAACTGACTTGAATTTGATTCCTGGAATCCCGTAGGGTCCACTGAGCACCACCAGGTATGATCTGTGGGCACAGAGCCAGCATTAAGCTGTGAGCGCCATTGGATGTGAAACAAAAAATGAAACAAAAGCAAAAAAAAACCCCAAGAGAGAGTGGACCCCTGGAGGAAGGGCTTGCAGTTTATGTGGCAGTGGGACAAGAGGCTTCTGGGAAGAGAGGCAGAGGGGGATGCCCAGGTCAGGTTCTGTAGGCTCACTTGGCCAGGAACCAATTCTGTTGCTAACCTGGAGAGCTGAGGAGCATTTGGAAGCATTGATACTGATGCCATTGGCTAGTCAAAGATAGTCCTGCTGCAGTGGACAATGGGAAGGGGTGGAGAGGTCAACATGAGAGAGCCCTTGGGAGGCTAAGGAAATAATACAGCAGTTCATAACGGGAGTTGGTGTTTAATTCACACAACAGTGGACGCTCTCAGAAACTACTCTGGCTGGGCCGGGTCTGATGAGAGGCTCTCCAGAGAAGCAGAGTCAGCTGGGAACTGGAAGAGGTTTGTGGTTTGAGTCTTTGGAGGGAATTAGAACATTCTGGATCCGTCTGGGAGCTTGAAGATTGAAGTGGAAATTGGTCTTTTGATCTCTGTCTCTGTCTGGGATGTTTTGACCTCCCTCAGGCAGGACAGTTTAAGATTTGCTACCGAGCACAATTAACACGCTGCGTAAAGATTTCATTAGCATGTGGAGAAGGCCCGGCTGCAGAATAAATCTCCATGTCATTTGGCTGATGTTAATTATGTCGTCTGAAAACACTCAAGAGTGGGGACGATCCAGTCATCAGAGGAAAGCTGTTTATCTCCTGGGGGAGGCAAGCCAGAACTCGAAATGATAGGGATTTATTTTGAACATATAAAGTGCTCCAGCCATCACCGGAGATCTTCCAGGGATGAATTACGGCCAGAAGTGGGCGTGTGGGAGCCACCAAGTCCGGGACGCTGGTTCTTTGTAGAGAAAAAGAGACGGACCATAAATTCATCCCCCCTTCATTTGTGCATTCATACTATTTCTTTCTTCTTTTGGCCTCACTCATTGGTACTCTTTGATACTCTTCCCCCACCCCCCGCCCCTTCCCCCCAGCGGTTGTTAAATGTTTCAGCCCTTTGGTGTTCTCCTGGGTCAAGGTTGGAACGCCCCACTGAAAATCTTCCAACCTTGGCTTCAATCTTGAGGGCGTCAAGATAGCGTGTCCTGCTTTAGAACATAAGCCTTGTCAAGGCAGGCGTGCCCGCGCTGCCCTCGGCGGCCCAGAATCCTGCCTAGTTCATACGTGCTGGCTAAGGAAATAAATAACACAACATGTGTACAGCTGTTACGTCATTTCAAAGACCTCGGAGAATGGCAGCCAGCTGTTTTCTCTTTTTCCCTGCTCGCTCCTTCTTTCATGCTCCTCTTTCTTTGTTTTCTTTTTGGGGGGAAGAGAGGAAGCAGAAACGATCTCTTCTCTACCCGTCTCTGATTTACTGTTGGCTTATGGCTTGCCCAGCATATGTAGGATCACATCTATTTCTTTTTATGTTATTAAAGTGAAGGTTTTATTATTGTTTTTAGAGTATGACAACTTAAATCTCATCAGTGGAAGCCAGTGCAAGAGCACCCAGATCCTTTCTTCCTTTGAAGTGATATTTATGCTTTCAGAGTAGCACGGTGGTTACTGAGTTGCTGTGCCATCCGTCTCTGCTAAGGGAAAATGAAAAGTTACTCTGAGCCTGGAAAGGGTCATCAGGCTAAATTTAAGTCACTGCTACTTGAGATGAAAGACTCAAACTTTATTCACACATCTGTCCAATCATCCATCCATTTCATTACTCTATTTGTTCACTCACTCATCTCTCCACCTCTCCATCCATCCCGCCATTAATCCATCCAGTCAACCATCCATTCATCTGCCCATTCCACTTTGTCCATTATTCATCCCATTTCATCCTTTGTTCATCCCTCCAGTTTCACTCATCAATCCATCTATCCTTCCCATGCCATCCCTCCATCCATTCACTTATTCATTCATGTTCTCTGTATAAATTATATCTCTTACATGTCTGCTATGTGCTCAGACTTGAGCTGGGAGCATGGTGGTAAAACAGATCTAGATTCTTCTCCAAAGAAGTTTATAGTCCAGGGCAGGTAACCAAGAGACTATCAGAGAGTACATTAAAGAGTAGATGCTTCTACAGGAAGTATCTTCCTGGGACTTGATTTCAATAAATAATACATGAGTGAAATCTTCTTTATGTTTTCTTGTAGAAGAATAACCAAGGCTACATGAATTTTCAAGATTAAGAGCAGGAATTCAAAAAGATTTTCTACCTGAGTAAGAGTCTTGTGGATGCACCCTAAAACCCCCCCAAAAAAAAGAAAAAAAAGAAAAAAAAAAGAAAAGGTCTTGTCTATGTTATTTTCTTGGGAGTACTTCCTGTGGGGAAGGATTTGGAAAGTACTAGCATGAACCAGGAAGACAATGGGTGAAACACATTGGTTAACCAATAAAGAACCCCTGTCGGGCAGAAAGCAGGGGGATGTCAGCTGAGGAGGTAATGGGAATATTTGAGGTAGCCACCCACTCCTCACCTCATTCTCAGAATTTTCCTCCTCCTTCATTTCTGTAGCAGTAAAGTCTGGCAGCTTTGCCTGTACCAGATAATCCACAATGCTCGTCCTTCTGTGACTGGCATGTTATATGTCCATAGGCACAGCTTGAGTTTAATGTCACTCTTTGCTTTTATAAAAGCAACCCAAAAGACATGAAACTAAGAATTAAGAGACTGAATGCTTACCCAGGTTGAGTCCAGAGGAACCAGAACCTATGAAGGCAGCTGGAGGTCAGGGAGAGTGAAATCAAGGTTCCCCCTGAAGAGCTCAGCACACACATGCCCCCAGAGAGAGACCAAAGGTGCCGCGGTGCTAGATTCTCAATATTGGATTGGTCGGGATGATTCTGAGCTTTATAAGTCCCTCTTTAGTGGCACTAGCTAGTTTTTCTTAAAGCCAAATGAAAGATTTTTAAAATGTCAAAACGACCCCAAATAATTCCTGCCCTCTGTAACATTCCTACGCTGTAGTAGTAAGTAATGATAATAGCAAATGCCAGCTAGCAGGCAGCCGTAATCAGCACCCACTGGACTCCTGCTTGAGGCCAGCTTCCACGTATGATCCCATTTGAGCCTCACGATCCTTTCAAGTGAGTGATAGCGTTGCTGCCATTGTATCGCTCAGGGAACTGTATTGGGAGATGCAGTTAACTGTGATGTTCAAGAGTTGGTAGACTTTGGAGTTCAGTGTGGATAAGCATAAGAGGATCTTCCCACTGTACTTTGCTAACAAATTGGAGAAATAAGAAATATCAAAAAAAGAACCAAAGATATGCTCAAATGGGCTGGAGATGTAATCAAATTACATGCAACATGCTGGAGGCCCAGGCTCAATCCCCAGCACCACATGGGCCTTTGAGCAGTGTTAGCAGTGACCTCCAAGCACAGAACAGGAAGTAACTCCAGAGCACCACCAAGTGAGGACAAAAAAAAAAAAAAGAAAAAGAAAACGGAGGATGGGTAGCCAGAGATACCTTGCATGCAGCCAATCCAACCCAGGTTCAATTCCCATTATCTCATATGGTCCCTTGAGTAAGACAGGAGTAAGACCTGGGCACTGTCATGTATACTCCCCCCTCAAAAAAAAAAAACAAAGAGAGGAGGAGAGAGAGAGTGAGGAGGGAAAGGGAAGGGAAGGGAAGGGAAGGGAAGGGAAGGGAAGGACAGGACAGGACAGGACAGGACAGGACAAGAGAAAGTAGAATCTGAGTCTGTAGCAAATTTAGGAGTGTTTCAGAGAAAACAAACGTTTCCTGTGGGTCCACAATAAACAGCAAGGCCAAGGCAGTGACCATTGGAGACTGGCAAAGTTGCCATGAAGGCGCACACAGCCACTGACTTGCCTTTCAAATGCCTGCCCCTCTCAGGACTGAGGTCCACAGTGCCTGGAAGGGAAACACATTAGCCGTGGGCATCAAGAGCCTCAAACATGCCAGGACGGTCCAGCAAATGAATTCCACATTGGCGGATGTTTTACCAAGAGGCAATCTGATTTGTTTGCTTCTTTATTTAGTTACTTCTTTTTGTGGCACTGGGAATTGATCCCAGGGCCTCAGACATGCAAGAGCTCCACTGAGTTTGGTTTATGTTTGGAAGCTGGTACCATTCAACCCCGTTCCTCCGGATGGCTGGCAATACCTCATCTCCTTGTGTCTAGGAAGTCTGTGTTTCTTAATATACCGAGAACAAGAAAGAAAATTGAGAAAAATAGAAGAGGCCGCACTAGTACACACAGCCCCGCATGGAAAGTTCCCCCGACCCTACCCCCACCTCCAGTGGCTGGTTCTTCTTCCTGGCTGTGTCTGACGAGAAGTGAGTGCATCTGGCTTGAGGATTTTTCCTCCTGGGGAGATTTTTTTTCTTTCCCTCCAGCTCTATTCTCTTCCCCTCTCCTGGCCTCTGTGGGGTTCTGGGTACCATCGACCCACCAAGAAGCACAGAAAGACCCCCACTTTGATGTGGGGCTGGTGAGGGAATGAATGGCTTTCTGAGGCGGGTCTGCTGGCCTGGGGTCACGTTTCCATGGCAACCAAGCTGCTAGCACTGGAAGTATGAGTTTGTGCTGGGTTGTGGTGGCTGCTAATTACAGGCAGCTCTGCACTCCTTGCTTTTCTCTAGAAAGGTCTCTATTTATTTGTGGCTAAAGTGTATTTACGCTTCTCCTTTTGAGGTTCCAACTCTCCCCCCTCAGAAAAAAACTCTTTAATGGGGCGTTGTGGGGCAAGGCAGGGTGTGGGGGGGGGGGCGGGGGGTGAGGGGACTCCTGGCCTTCCTGGTTGTAATGAAGATGAAAAGCAGATTATGGAGCTGGCTTGGGAAGGGAAGGATGGTCAGGGAGTGAGGTGGGCCCTGTGCCCAGCGGAAATGCCCGTGAAGTAGAGAAGTAGTCAGGACCAAAGGGAAAGGGAAGTGGGTTGAGGTGGTGGGAAGAAGGGGAACAGGACAGAGATATCCTGGGGTTATTCTCCAGGGTACTCAGGGGGACACACTTGGGTCCTAGGGGCTTTATTTGCAAGTGTGTTCAGTGAAGAGTCTAGTGACTGTGCTTTCTCACTGGGGAGACTTGGCTGCACACACTTGGTTGTTGGCATCTCTGAGCAGCCTATTGGGCTTTGCCACTTGCCCTTCTGCCAGGAGCCAGTGGCCCAAGAGCCACGTGTGACTCCTGTCATGAGCTGAGCAGAAACAAAGTGGAAAGGGCAAGACCCCTCACGGTTTCTGATCTGTTTTTTTTTCTTTGCATTTTGGGTCATACCCAGCGATGCTCAGGAGTTACTCTTGGTGGTTCTGGGGAGACCATGTGGCATGCTGCGTGCAAGGCAAATGCCCTTCCTGCTCTACTATCACCCGGGCTCCTCTTCTCTGCATTTTTGTCAGCCACCTGAAATGAGTCTGTGGTTAGGAGCACATACGGGTCTTCACCCGCCCTTGCCACCTCTCCAGGCCTCTACTTAGTAGCCCGTGTGGCTCAGAGTTTTTTGGATGGTGCAGATGGAGACATTTCCATGATCACAGAGAGTTCAAGGGCTCAAGTGAACTCAGAAAACCTACCTCCGTGAGTTGACGCTGTACACACCGCAAAGAAGAAAGCAAGCTTCACCTGACAGCCTTCCATGCATTTGCTGACCCATTCATTCATTTACCCATTCCTTCAAACCACTCATGTATTTACTCATTCACTTATTTTTTCATTCACTCATTCCTTCCTTCATTGATTGTCTATTTCACTCACTCATTCACTCACGAATTTACTCATTCATTTACTCTATCACTCATTCATTGACTCATTTATTGAGCAAGTGCTTAGCCCCTGCCACGCATCATTCTGGGTGCTGTGCATCCGTGGAGACACGCGGTCCCTGTTCTTGGCCAGTTCATATGCAAATAGGTAACAAAAAGTATTCAAGGTGGACACACAATGGTTCAGGTGAAACACCAGGCAGTTAAGGGGGGGGTAGGTGGAGATGCTGGTGCCCAAGAAAGGAACAGGGCACTGTTTAAGGGAGGTGACTGGAGAAGGCTCCCTGGCTAGGTGATGGGAAAAGGGAAAGGGGGAGCAGGATGTGCCAATTTATGGAGGCACAGGGTCCCACTCTGCTGTGCAAAGGTCCAGGGGTGCAGGTGTGAGTCACAGGTTTGAGTAGCCGAGTGACCGGAGCTGCCTCAGATGTCAGCAGCATCTCTGTGGCTTGGAAGTGGAGAATAAGCCAGAGGGGAGAGGGGGATGCAGGCTAGTAGAGGTAGCTGGTGCGTTGCTGCCACACCCCAGGCAGCCCGAGAAGGGAGAGGTGAGAAGTTTCCAACTTTAGGAGCTAATTCGAATGTCGAGAGACTGGCTGTGGAGCTGGGTGAGTGGGGGTGAGCGAGGAGAGACAGAAGGAGGACTCAAAGGCACTGCACGGTTTTCTTTTCTAGTTGGGGAGACGGAGAAAAGAGCTGTAAGCCGCAAACGAACAGTCTGAGGTACCCAATGACCATCGACACGCAAGAGACCATGACTGGACCTCGAATCTAAAAGATTCATTTTAGATTCTTCTGCCCTCCTTCTTCTTTCCAGAATGCTTCAGTGGATCCACTCCCCAAAAGAATCCGCTTTTATTTCCATCATCGTTGTCAATCAATTTGGAGTCTATTTTAAGTGAGCAGAAAACCCAGCTCACTAGTATGGCCTCTCACTTCTTCTTCTTGCATCCGCCACACTCCAACCCGCAACAAATGCACAGTCTCACACTCAGGGTCCCTCCAAACATAAAGCACACCCCCCTCCCGCTTCCACAGCTCTTGAGAAACCAGCAAGGAGTGGGAGTTGCAAAGCCATAGAACAAAGTGCCCAAGCTTTGCACCCACCAAACCTGATTCCCCAAACTGGCTCAACCGCAAACCACCTCCTTGGCCGGGGGCCATGGCCTTCGTCTCTCTAAACTCAGCTGTGTGTCTGTGTGATGGAGCCCCCAACACTCAGCACGCGGGATTTGAGAAAGTGCTTATAAACTCACCCCCAAGCCATGGGCTTTCCCCAGAACGACTGCTAGGGTGAGCCTTAGTGCCAACCCCTGAAGCTGATGGGTGGCTGGAAAGGGGAGGGCTGGGCTGCTGGGCGCTTTACAAAACAGACCCAAGGAAGTGATGAGAGGTGAGCTGAGCCGGAGGAGAGGCAGGTGGATTTTGCAGAGGGGTGGTGAAGGCCAGTGCACCTGTGCCCACTCACTTCGGTGTGGCCCTAGGCAGAGAGCTAAGTTCCTGGACTCTGGTTTCCTGATGGGCAGGATGGACACCACCCTCTAGCACAACCACTCTTGGGGCCATTGTGGCTTCTCTGAGGTAAAGGGCTGAGCATGGTTCCAACATCCTTGTCCCCGAATGGCAGCTGCGAATGTCTACATGGCAACACAGGGAGACAGGGTGGGGTGGGGGGGGTGCACCGCCCAGTGGAAAATGGGGGAATCCCAAGATTGCCAAGTTGGAAAAGAAAGATCAGAGCCCAGAACCAGAGAGAGATAGAGATAGATCGATAAAGAGAGAGAGAGAGAGAGAGAGAGAGAGAGAGAGAGAGAGGAGGGAGAGACAGAGACAGACAGAAAGGAGGAGAGGGAGAGAGAAAGGGAGGAGGGAAAGAGGGGGAGGGAGAGGAATGAGGGGAGAGAGAGAGGGAGGGAGAGAGAGGGAGGGAGGGGGAGAGAGAGGAGGGGAGGGAAGGAGGGAGTGTGCAATTGTTTGCAGGAGGTCCCAGGTTTGATATCCAATTCTGCCTGGTCTCCTGAGCACCATCAGGACTGACTCACAAGCACTGATCCAGGAATAACTCCTGAGCACTCCTGGGTGATTGGACAAACATCTCCAATGACTGTCCAACCCTCCCTCCCCCAAAAAGTGTCCTCTGTGAAGGCTTTCCAAGGTCCTACATCCTCTAAACTTCAAGGTGTGCCCATGTGAGCAAAAATGAGGAGTAAGGAGTGGAGGGGAGACCCTGGCCTGTCTGGGCCTGAGGACTGGATGGTAAGGACTTTAGTAGGAGAGGGAGCCAGTGTCAGCAGAACAGTCAGCTATTAAGGGAGAGGCCAGGGCCAGATCACACAGCTGCCAAGGCCCCCTGGGAACAGCTCACTTAGCACAGGCTTGGGGGCCTTTGATTGTGTATCTAGGTGGGAAACTTCTGTTTCCTGCAGGCTCCATCTTTCTGGAAGGCCAGTGAGCAGGGGAGGGGTGCAGCCTACGCTGGGAAGTGAGTTGGAAGCAAAATGCCCTGAGCCAGTCGTGAGCAGAGGGTGAGAGATGTGTAGGCACTTTTGAGCCTGTCCAGGGTAGAGTGTGACTGAACTTACTTCTCCTCCTCCTCCTCCTCCTCCTCCTCCTCCTCCTCCTCCTCCTCCTCCTCCTCCACCTCCTCCTCCTCCCCTCCTCCTCCTCCTCCTCCTCCTCCTCCTCCTCCTCCTCCTCCTCCTCCTCCTCCTCCTCCTCCTCCTCCTCCTCCTCCTCCTCCTCCTCCTTCTCCTTCTCCTTCTCTTTATGCCGGGGATTGAACCTGGGTCAGCCACGTGCAAGGCAAATGCCGTTCCCGCGGTAGATTATCGCTCTAGTCCTAAGTCAGGCATCTCTCTAGGGGGTTCAGACAGTGTCACTTCAATTAGTACTCAGGGAAGTGCTTTGTTTGTTGGGGGATCACAAACAGTGGTGCTCAGACACTGCTTCTGGTGCTCAGGGGTGTTTGGGGGACCCCGTGGCACTGGGGACTAGAACCAGGACCTCCTGCAGGAAGAGCATGTGCTCCGGCCCGTTGAGCTATTTTCACACAAAAGGCTGCTCATGGACAAACAGGGCATACGTTTCTCCAAAATGTTGGCGTGAACTGGGGCCTGCCTCCTCCCGACTCCCTGAGATCTTCGAGATCTTCCTCGAAGTCAAGCCTAGAGTTGGCAGGAAGCTGTGTCATGTCCTTGGTCCGTGTGGCACAGCCCAGTTCGCAGGAGGAGCGTGGTTCTGAGCTGTTGAGTTTTCTGGAATTGCCACTTATGGGGCAGCCAGGCCCTCTGTGAGCTGCCTGCGGGCTGGGCTTGTGGCCTGACCCACTTCACGTTTCCACAGGCCCAGAGCTGACCCGCAAACGCTGCCAACAAGTCAGAGGTGAAGCTGGAGGTGTGATTCACTCGCTCTGCCCCCATGTGCTGAAAGCACTCACAGGCAGGGTTGGGGTGATGTGGAAGGTGAGCCCCACTGTCTGTGGGTTTGCAGAAACACTAGGGCCTCAGCCCCTGGGTCCAGCTGGTTCTCCTTGACCAGTTCAGGCCGAGCCTGGTCCTCCATTCAGCAGGTGGGCAATCCAGTCACTCACGTCTCCAGCCTTCCTTCCCCGTTTCCTCTCTTGCAAACGCAGTTAAAAATGGTCGACGGCTATCAAGGGTGACATTCTGATGAAAGCAGGGCAGTGGGCATGCGAGGGCTAGAAGGGACGTTTGATCAGCGTGACTGAGCTCACACCCGCTGTGAGGTCAAACTTCACAAACTTGGTGATGTTTGTCCACAAACATCCAGATGTGGCGAGTGACAAGTTTCGACGACCGTGTTTCGAAGATACGGCAACAGGTGAGGTGGTGATGTCTGGATGCCACCCCCCATGTTCTTACCACTGAGAGACCATCAGGGTTAGTATTTTATAAATACAGTTAGTATTCTATTAATTCAGTCTCTACTGGGTGCCCAGAAAGCTGTTTTAAACCCACTGGGGATCCAGAAATAACCAGAGGCCTCTCCTTTTTTCCCACCACAGAGGAGAATGGTTGATTTAAGACCACTGAATCCTGTCCATTTATTTATAGTAAGACATAACAAAATTCTGTCCATTCAGCCCCTCCCACCCCCCCTGCCTCCCTCCCTCCCTCCCTCCCTCCCTCTTTCCTCTTCTCCCCCTCTCTCTTAATCCCAGGGGCACTCTTAGTAGCTTATTTGGAGTGAACACCATCCGGAAAAAAAATTTAGCTAAGAAAAACAGGAATTAAGACATCAGGACAGCTCGCCGACAGGACCTTTGATCTGGCCAGAAATAAATATAAGAGAAGCTGTCAAAAACTCTCTTGCTTGATTTTCAACGAAAGCAATAGAGACAGGCCTGGATCACCCATCTACCAGCCTCTAGAACTCATGAAGACCCCCAGGTCACTTTCCTGCTTTGTGAGGGGAAACTTGTGGCTCCAGGAAAGTTTTCTGATGCTCTGTGTTGAAGGCTGGTGGGGAAGAAAAGCGAGCATTGTTCCACTTACCCAGGTAGCTGGGTTCTTGTGCAGGGAGCAATGGGGGGAAAAAGCAGTGGTTTTCTGTGCTAAGAGAAATTAGGAAGCACACCTGCTTCTTTGCGACAGCTCAGAGGAAAACTGGGGAGAAACTAGGTGAAGTGGGATCAGCATATTCCAAACAGCAAATCTCCACATCTCAGCAACATGTGAAATCTCGGAAAAGGGGGCCAGAGTGCTAGTCCAGCAGGAAGTGCGTTTGCCTTGCACCAGGCTGACCGGGGTTTGATCCCTGGCATCCCATAGGGTCCCCCAAAGCTCTTCCAGAAGTAATTCCTGAATGCAGGGCCAGGAGGAACCCCTAAGAATTGCCAGGTATGACCCAAAATGCAAATAAACAAATAAATAAATAAAGAGGGAAAAATGTCTGATACCTCAAAGCCAGAAGTAGCACGGTAATGTCCAAGGACGGGGAGGAGCTGCCTGGGGTAAGAGGCTAGTCCCAGGGTGCAGAGCTGGGGATCCCGGCAGTGAGTGGGTCTATACCCTGGATGATGATGACCCCACACCCGAGGAAGCTCCGTGAGGTGGAGTCTAAATGAGTCCCTGCATCCATGGCTGTGTCACACATCGTGGGAACACCCTACAGAGATGACCCCCTGAAAGCTGTGGCCACCATCCTGGGAATGTGAACTGAGTGGCCTGAAGAAAGTCCCCATGCAGACTCGGCAGGTGGGGAGACAGGTAGGGCTGGCCTTGGTGCCCAGTCGGGTGGCTGCTTCCAGCCTGGCAATCACCTCCTTACAGGCATTCAATCTAAAGTTACGTGAAATGGCCTTTCAGGGGCCAGGAATATTGCACCATAGTTGTAAGCCTGCCTCAAAAGCTGGGGGAGAAGGCAGCTGGAATAGAGAAGGGAACACTAAGTCAATGATAGTTGGAGGGATCGCTTGGGATGGGAGACGTGTGCTGAAAGTAGATAAAGGACCAAGGGTGATGGCCTCTCAGTATCTGTCTTGCAAACCATATTGCCCCAAAGCAGTGAGAGAGTATGGGGGAAATTGTCTGCCATAGAGGCGGGGGTGGGGGGGATACTGGGGACATTGGTGGTGGGGAATGTGTACTGGTGGAGGGATGGGTGTTCGATCATTGTATGACTGAAACGCAGACATGAAAGCTTTGTAACTCTATCTCACGGTGATTCAATTAAAATAAATAAGTGTTTAAAAAGGCCTTTAAAATGGAAACCCACTGAGAGTTCCCTTTCTCTGGACCCTCCAAGAGCCTCTGAGACTTATTTTTTTTTTTTTTTGCAACCTCCCAGGGAAAGACAAAAGGAGAAAAGCTAGAAAGAAAGTGGAGGGAGAAGGGAGCAGAAGGCCCATGAGCAGGGAGCAGCGGGGACTGGGGGTGCCGGAGTTGCCATCTACCAGGGGACAACTGCAGCCCAGTGCAGCATCAGCTGCTGGAAGTGACCATCTGCGTCATGTCTGGCCTCCTCACGTGCCAGAGCAGGTCGGAGCAGCTTCCCTCCTCTTCCTTTCTGTTTTGCTTGGTGCAGAGGGTGTGGGGGGGGGGTGGGGGGGGGGAGCACATCTAGCAGTGCTCAGGGATATTCCTGGCAGTTCTCAGGGGATCCTATGGGATGCTGGTGATCAAGGCAAGCATCTTAATGGCTGGACTATCTTCTCTCTCTCTCTCTCTCTCTCTCTCTCTCTCTCTCTCTTTCTCTCTGCTCGCTACGGAAAAACCAACTCCTCTTGGTACCAACACTGTCTCCTGGGCATCTTCTCTCAAGCTCTGATGAGAAAGGTCTGGCGCCATTGGAGGAAATTGGCTCCTGCAACCACGGTCCCCATGAGCCAGGGGAACTTGGGTCAGGGAACACATCCTGAGCTTCAGGGGCCCCTTCAGGACTGGCATTGACGCTGGTGCAGGGGGCTTGGCCATTCAATCACCTTTCACCAGGAACATCCAGGGAGTCCACCCACCTCCCTCCAGGCCTCCAGCTGCAAGCCGCTCTCGCGTGCGCCTTTGCACCCCATCTGCAAGCACTTGTGGGCCGGCCGTCCACCTCTGGGGATCTGGGACCTGACCTCTTCCTCCCTCTCTCTTCCTCTCCCACCTCCCACTGCTTCCTCTCTGGACATCTGAGGAGGGGCTGGGCAGCCTAGCTTGTCCTCGTTACAATCTTCGAACACCTCTCGGCTCCCTGCGTCCTCCCCTAGTGCGGCCCCAAAGCTCCTCACCCCCACCCCCTCACTGATTTGACACCAGATGTTAGAGGTTAGGAAGCGCCCCCCCTCACCCCAGCTTTGACATCTTCCTTGATTTTTTTTACTCCCTCCCTGCTTCCGCGGCTCTGCCCACAGCCCCCCACAGCCAGACCCGTGTACCCTGACCTCCACGCGCTCCCAGTCAACTGATGGCGTCTGAATCCACTTAAAGGTGAAAGAATAAAGCAATTTTCTTCAAGATGTGGCCTAAACGGTTTAGTCTTGGAGGTCTCCAAAGGGCAGGCATGAAAGGGTGCCCCCCCACTCCCGGCTCCCCCGTCCCTCGGCCCCCCAGTCCTCCTTGCCGCTGTCTGGAAAAGCCCCCACTGGTCTGGCCTGGCCTGGGTCTGGATTGGTGCAATTTGGAAAAACTTAATCTTCTGCCCCAGGCGGACATGTTTGCCTTCCGTGGAATTAGCGCTGAAATGTATGAACAAGCCTCAGTGATCACCTGGTTAGTTGGACTGGAGGGGGAAGGGAGGGGCTGGTGATGGTACCAGATATCAGAACAGGTAATAATCATTCCCACATCTGAAAGCCAGGAGGCACCCACCTCTGAGGCGAGGGGTCCCGTTCATCACCCTGACGTGGGGACAATGGGCTGTGACTCGAGATTCTTAACGGTGACGGGAGTGGATTCAACACCACGGCTTAACTCTAAAGAGTCCTCAGGTCTCCAAGGCTGTCACAGCACATCTGCCCAGGGATGGCGTGGATGGGAGAATGTTCTGGATCAGAGGCATGGTCTGATGGGACAGGCGGCAGAGGGGGGTGGGCGGCTCTGGAGCCCACCATCAGGCCTAGACGCAGGTCCTGGCTTTGTGCTCTGATCCCAGCAGCCTAGCAGAAAGTCATCTCTCCTGCCTGTGCCTCAGTTTCCCCAAAGAGCCACAGGGAAGCCTGCGTCCATGGGAGCTGCCTTCTGCCGCCCGCTATTAGCACAAACCCACAGAGAGCATTTCCTTGCCCCCGCCCAGAGCTCCGTTTCCAATCTGGCATCCAGGGGAAGCAGAGAGACAGACACATGCACCATGCACGCTCTGTGCGTACCTGCTGTGAGCTTCCTCTCGCTGGTGGCGGGCAGTGGGTTAGGAGCTGGGGCGGCTGGGCTCAGGGGACGTGGCAGGGCCGGGATCAGACCTGCTGCTGCTGCCTGCAAAGTGTGTGCTTCCATCATCTCGGCAGCCACCCTGACCGCGAGAGGGTCCCTGTCTTCCGAATTACCCAACTAATTCCCTGGCCCCGTGTGAGCACAGGAAGTTTGCAGCCGCGTTGAAAGGGCTTTGGCGGGGAGTTCTGGTTCCCCCCGATGGCCGAGAGCTTGCAGAAGGCAGGGACCATCTCGGCCTGGTTCCTGGGGCTCGTCTGCAGGGAACTGGCAAGAGAGGGAGATAAATGTGTCTTCCGCAGGGGCTAGACCAGAACCTCCATCTGTCCAGTTGAAGAGGTGAGAGTCCCACTCCAGGCACACCCCCTGGGAGAGTGGCAAGGCTCTTGGGCACCGAGCAAATCCTCAGGTCAGGCTCTCGCCGCTGGGACTATTCCGGTGGTCCTGGAAGGCCTGTCTCGGAGGTCTCACGTATCCCCTTTCCAACCAGTTGTGCCCTCGGCAGACCCAAGAGCCTTCTCTTCATGAGATCCCCTGAAACATATCGCCTCCCCAGGGATTAAGGTGCTGGGAATCAGTCATGAAGTGGAATCTAAATGAAATGGAAAACCAGAGTGAATTCAGGTTCTTCCATTCACTGCCTTCTCAAATGTCGAGAGCCCTACCCAGGATGTAGGGGCCCCATCAACGGACCTCATAAAAATGACTTCGGGAGGGGGTGGCTAGAGCAATCATAACACAGCAGATAGGGCATTTGCCTTGCACATGGCCGACCTGGGTTCGATTCCCAGCATCCCATATGGTCCCCTGAGCACCGCCAGGGGTAATTCCTGAGTGCAGAGCCAGGAGGAACCCCTGAGCATCGCCGGGTGTGACCCGAAAAGCAAAATAAATAAATAAATAAATTAATTAATTAAATAAAATAAATAAAAATGACTTCCAGGCCGTTTGGGTGCACTCAGCAGTTCACGTCTCTGCTCCTTTCCTGGAGAAAATCCTGAGCCATGCTCCTGATTTGAGCACAGAAATGGATTGGCATTCTGGGTGCCAGCCAGACAGCTGGAGCCAGTGCAGTAGCCCAGCCGCGTGAGGCTGACTCAAGTACCCGCCACGTCTGTGCGAGGGAAGAAGGCTCTGGATCCTAAGAGCCAGCTCGACAAGGACCCCCTGACCTAGTGACCAGAGCAAACCAAAGTCAAGGCCAAACAATTGCACAGTGATTGCCTCCATGCAAACCCCAATTCTAAAAGAATTCCTTTGTCCAGTGGCCCCTCTTGGGGGGCGAAGGCAGACAGAAAGGTCAGGAATAAAACTCCGTCTGCCAGTGACGATGGGGTTGCAGAACTTGGTTTGCAGGAGAGGCAGAGCAGAACTTCTCGCTTGCTTGCTTTCCCTGAGATTTTGAGTGTTTTCTGCATTCCTATCAAACACTAGAAAGCAAAACGCGCAGGGAGAGAAAGTTAGGTAGCAAACTGGAAAAGGCTGAATTTCAACCAGACTTTGAAGAAATGGACACAGCCCTGCAGGAGGCTGGAAATGGCTTGTGGATAGTTCTAGAAGAAAAAACCATCTCCTACTCAGAATGCCCTGCAGCCGCCGGCTATTCTAAGATGCAGTGAAAGATGCCAACACAAAAATATTTTTGTGTGTTGCAGGTGAGAAAATCCCCCGCCTATAGAGAACAAAACTCACAGGAAGGAATGAATCCAGGCTAGTCTGACTCAGGCTAAGCGGCTAACCTCGAAGGGGCAGCATAAGGAAATTTCCAGAAGCAGCCTTGTTCTCCTTCACTGGGGCGCAGGTTCCACCGGTTGGTTCAGTTTGCGAAAATACATTAAGCCGAACCCTTATGATTTGTGTACTCTTCTCTAGGCCTCTGTCAGTAAACGTTTGGAAAACAATCAGTCCATCAAAAAAAAAAAAAAAGAAAGAAAAGATTTGTTTTTTATATGATGGCGGGGGGCGGGGGATCCCTTTATCTTCCTAAAAACCCACCATCAACTCATCTTAACCATTTTGGAAGCCTTGAGCATGAGTAAACAATCATTTATTTAATGAAGGGAGGAGCCCCTGGAGCTTTCATCAGATTTTCAAAGGGAACCTTCACCTCTTGAAAGATTAAGAACAAATGCTGCTGCTATTTTGGAAGGGATGGGAGGGTTGGGGGTGGGTGGGGGTGGAGAGTTACCAAAAGATCCCGGGGAGAATGTCAGTCCCTGCTCCCAGCTACAGGCTGCAGAGGTCCGGATGGATTCCTGAAACAGCGCCTGCACCCCAATCCCCCCAACATACACCTTCGTGTTCACCTGCCTGGCGCGGGGGAGGGGGCGCCCACATCTGCGCTGCCGGCCGGCCGGGCCCCTGCTTGGCTGCCTGGTGATTTATAGTCCGACTCGGGCTTGGGAAAGAGTTTGCAGAGAGGAAGGTCCCCCTCATTTGTTTGTAATTTAGGGGCATTTCTTGAATTCCCCAGACCCTTGGCTCCTGGCAGAAAATGGATGTGCGTTGTTTCTGGGATCAAGGCTTCCTGACATCCCCGTCCCCCTGAAGACAGAGCTGATTGGCTGGGGGCAGGGTGGGGGGGCAGGGGGCGATGCCCATAAATCACGGAGCATTTGGAATATATTGTCTCTCCCAATGAGACATGAGGGGGAATTGGGGTGGACTCACGCACTGGGCATCTCACAGGAAGCCCAGGATTAGGTGGGGGAGGGGTGGTCAGCACTGAGGGGGAGAGAGAATTTGTCCCGGTGATGCTCCCCCCCAACCTCTCCCACAATCCTGTAGCCATATGGTGGCTGCAGGCTGCATTTCTGCCTTCCACTGACCCCCTGGCACCAAGGATACCCTCCCCCCGACCCCTCTCCGGGACCCTGGCTCTAATTTCTCTTTGGGTCCTGCAATGGGCTGGTATGAACGTGGCTTGTCCACCCTCATTCCCAGAGTCCAGGGCTCTTGCCCTTTGAGGTTCTCGTGGGGGTTCAGGGAAATCTCAAATGAGGTGATTGGAGTCAGTGCCTGTTCCAGAACATTCGCAATTACTATTTTCATCCCTTCTTGTGTGTCAGTGTGAGGGAAGGGAGCACGGGGAGTTTTAAGACACCTGCAATGTCTGGACACATTTTTGATGACCAAGACTGAAGACGGTGGGGGGGGGGGGACTGTCCCCATGAATTGCTGGTCACAGAGGCCAGGAAGGCAGATGGAGGAGGCTGAGTGTGTTTCCTCTCCTGCCTGGCTGTCCTCCACTGGCAGGGGGTCCCCACCACCCCCACCTTTTCGCCTTGATATGCTGGCTGGCAAAGCCAATAATTCCCATGCCGATATATTTTAGGAACCACAGACTGGATGCAAAGGTGAGCCTTGCTGTGTGTTCTTAGATGAGGGACTCAACTTCTCTGAGCATTTGTGTCCCTGTGTTGGAAATTGGAGACTGGTGGTGCGGATAAAACAGGCTCGGGAATGATGGCCCCAAATCTGCTAATGATGGTGATTTAAAAATAAAAACCCGAGTCTCTTCATCACCCCCAGCACTCTCAAGAAGGAGATGGGCATCTGGATTCGCGGTGCAGAGCTGGTTCACCAAATTCCGTCTTTGCAGTAAAACGGCTGTTTCTCCTTCCTGACGCCTCTCTTGGCCCATTTACTTTTTAAATTTTTCTACTTTATTTTAGTTTTTGAATGGAATCATCGTGAGACACACAGTTACAAAGTTGTTCATGATTGAGTCTCAGCCATACAATATTCTAACACCTGTCCCTTCACCAGTGCACATTTCCCACCATCAATGCACCAGTGACCCCAGTTTTTCTCCTGCCCGTCTCCCTGCCCCACCCTGTAGCCTGCCTCTATGGCAGGCACCTCCCCCCTCTTTCCCTCCCTCCCTCCCTTCTTCCCTCCCTCCCTCCCTCCTTCTCTCTCTCTCTCTCTCTCTCTCTCTCTCTCTCTCATTTTCATGTTAGGCACTGTGGTTTACAATACTGTTACTGAAAGGGTATCATGCACATCCCTTAACCTCCTTTCAGCTCTCATCGTGTGTCCAGAGTGACCATTTCCAACTCTTATTGTCAGAGAGTTCCCTTCTCTGGCCCACTCTGTAAGTCCCTTCTTCTGCCTCTCCTTTTTTTCCCTTTTTCTTCTCTTCCTTTGCTTCTCTTTTCTTCCTGGCTCCCCCTCTGCAGGACCTGAGGGGTGGGAAGCCTCTCTGCTGTGGTCACGCATGCACCATTTCAAAGTCTCCTTCCCAACACCATGTGACCCGTTTGAAGGCTCACGGCTCGCCCGTCTGTTTTCTTTCTCTTTCACTCTGGGGCCCGGCTTATTAAAGTTTGGTTTCTGTATGAGGAAGGGGGTGGGGCAGGGGGCTTTGAAAGTTCTTCAAGGCCTTATCCCGTCCCTCACACCGCCTGCCTTTCCTCCTTGGTGGCGGCCAGAAGAGGGGATCAGAAACTTGGGGGGCTCTGCCTTCCTGCCCATCCTCTGAGCCCCCGGTGGGGGTCTCTCTGAGACCATCAGCTAAGAGGCCACACGTCCCTGCTCCACGCAGCTGATGGTCACCTGGCCAGATCTCCCCTGATCAGGACCCCACTGGACAGTAAGTCCTTGAGCTCATGTGTGGGAACCCCAGCAAGAGATCCCCCTCTCAGGGCTCTGTGTAACACGCTGTTTGCCTCACTGACAGAATCCAACCCTGTTATGAGCTTGAGAAAGACGAGTAGAGTCGGAGATGCTTAAACACTTCTAATTTAGTCATCAACAATTTCCACACTATCAACTAAGATTATATACATAAGTAAGCAAATCCAACCAAGAACCTTCCTATAATGAATACCACGCTCCAGATCATCTCCTCACCTCTAGTTGACTGAAGCCACAATCCAGTGCTCTTCAAGTGACAGGTCTTGGGCATCTGGTGAGATCCGAAATTTCAGCCCATCTGGTCATCTGGTCATCTGGTTTACCTGAGGTGAGGTTGTCAGAGGTTCAAGGGTCATCAGCAGCGCTGTCCCTCAGACAGCTTGGAGACAAGTCTGGGAGAGTCCATCTCAGCCTCAGGCACTGTCGGGACAAGGCAGAGATCCAGAGGTTCACACCAGCTCCCAAGTACCTTGGAAGCAGGGAGGAGATCCAGAGCTTCCATCCAAGTCTGGCAGGGGTTGTCATAAGTCCTTAAATTATTAGGGTCAATAATTTAAAGGTTCCACTGATGAATCAATTTGGAGTGTTGCCAATTGAGTTGGCTAGTCAGAGTTCAAGGAAGGAAGTATCTGTCCCACATTGATAACCAGATGTGTCAGGGCTGGGGTCCGTGCCTGGTCATCGGTGTGAGCAACTTACTAGCTAATTATATCACATACAAAATGAAATGAGTTCACAGAATGGTGTAGTTTTGTCCACCCAGAATGGAGTGTCTTCTGTTCATAACAAACCCCCATGCTCGTGGATGGCAAAGTAGTCTCCTGGGGATCCCCCACATCTACCCCAGGACATGGCTCTTTCCTGACCCTTGTGTTCCAGAGAACAAAACCAGAGCTCAGAGCACTGATGTGACTGACTTAAGCTCACAAGTGAACCCAATGACTTGAACTGGGGGCTTGGAGTGTTGCATCTCTTAGATGGAGGAGCTACGGTGGCCCCGTGTCTTGGGTGCCTCTGGGTCCACCAGGTGTTGGTGCTACAGGCTCAGAGTCCTGGAAATGCCTGCATTTTGGACACCCTGCAGGGGAGGAAGTAGGGAGACTACTCACCTTACTTACTCCAGTAAGGCATAAGTAGGCAAAGAGGTTTTGAGGCATGAGGTTCAAGACTAGCTGAAAGTGAATGAAAGTTGCCTTCAGGTGTTGAGATCTTACATGTGGAGATTTATTCCTCCCTGGGCTTAGGTTCTCCCTGACACTGTCCTGCTCTTATCCCTCACGACCTTTATGATCGTCACAGAGTCACATTCCTGTAGGTCACCTGGATGGTGGTGGGGAACTCATTTAATGGGATCCTGTGGTACAATATACTGAATTGAGTCTGGCCTCAAGGTTGTAGGTGGTACTCAAGCCAGGATAGGGAGATCTCATCTCCAATCCACTTCTCTCCTACTGGATACCATTGTCCTGGACGACCTTTCCCAGTGCCTCTGTGTCAGGTAAGGTCATGTGACAGTGTTCTGACCAATGGGATACAGGCGCTAGCAAGCTTCATCATCCATTTGTAGGCCACCACACTCTTTTCACTTCTAGATGGGTGTGGAGAAGTTAGGGAAGCCCAAAGTCAAATGAAATAAAATCTGATTCCAGAATCACACCTTGAAACTGACCAGGATTGTTAATCAATGTTTGGATTTTATGTAAACTAGAAAAATGTGTCATCTTCATGAGCCACGAAATTGTAGAACTTATCTATTGCAAGTAGCATGGCCTAGAAGCAAACAGAATCCACTCACTTTTCTCTCTAATCTCCATTACCTACTGTCTCTATTCTGCTTTCTCCCCCATTGACTTGGCCTGGGTGTTTGTGTGGTCTCTGTCTAGGCTTGGCTCAGCAATTTCCTTCACGTCTTTAAGAAGGGAAGAACTTAACTTTAAGTTAAGGTCCCTTTTTTGGGAGAGATCTGTCGATATCACTTGCTCTTCATGGAACATACAGACTCTCTTCCCCTCCCTCCCTTTTCTCACAGGATTGGTGAACATTTCCATGACGTGTGTCAGGAACTACACTCAAGGAGGCAAAATCAGGCCAGCCTCTTAAATAGAAGCAAAGAAAGTAGCCAGCACATATCACTGAAGTGAGGCCTAAGTAGGATGACAGAGAGAGCTGAGCCCGGAGCAAAAGCAACTTCAATGAACAACGGCATCTTACCCAGTGTTAGGTTTACTTGGATAAAGTTGGCCCAGGGACAGGGAAACTGATGACCTCTGCCAGCGTTGTTCCGTACCCCTCACCGCTGAGTCTCTCATTCCCCACTTTCAACCATATGCTGTGCCCATGTGTCAACGTTCTGTCAATCACTGAAAAAAGGAGATGAGGCAGAAAAGAGACACACACAGATGGAGGTGGTGCTTGGACCTAGGAGGCAGGGGAAGGTAACTGTCATTTGCCCTGAGTGCCGGTGCCATACAAAGTGTAATTAACCCTTGTATCACCCCCCTGATCTACATATTAGCCCCTGGAGCTCTGTACCACTTGTGCCCATAGTTCATAGCTGGCTGAGGTGCAGGGTACAATCAACTTGCCAAGTTCATATAGCAAGAAAGGGATGGAGCATCTGAATTGAAAGATTTCCTGAGTCCAAGAACTGCAGTTCTCCACCGTGGTGGGGGTATCAATCAGGGACTTCACCTACAAGAGAAGACTCACTTGACAAAAGGAGTGAAACGAAGACAGTGTTTACCAAAGCACGGTGCTGGTATGTGGGCTGCTGAAATGAATATGGCTGCCGAAAACTTGCGAGATTGCTGATAAGTCAAAATGTCATCTCTGTCAGTCATGGAGAAGGAGAAATTGCCAGAACTCAAAGAGCATTGAGCTGCAGGAGAGGACTACCAGACAGCCAAGTACCAGAACTGAGGGTAAATACTTAAATACTTTACCCCTTTGACCCTTCCTTTTCTTCCTGGGTATCTCTTTAGCCCGTGGGTGCTTGCTGTTGGTCCATTCTGGAAGGTCAAGTGGCCTGTTGGTACAAACCTACCTGTCAGCCTCCTGGGGTGGAAACTGAGGTAGAGAGTTGGGTGGGCAGACAAGCCCCCCATCTTAACAATCTGTTGCTTCTCATATGCACTTAATTTCAAAGATGGCGCATCCTCCTGCTGGCCCCTGAGGCTGATTTATTCTGGATGCATGCAACAATATTTTAGTGGAAATAAAAGCAGGAGTGAATTTAACAATGTTGTGGCCACAGACCATAAATTCCTGCCGTTTAAGGATTCTGCGAGCAGATCTTTCTGGAAAGTCTGATCTGGAGCCAATGTGGTTATGGTGGACTAACAAAACTTCCTTCAGCAGGAGTTTCATAAACGTCTTTCTAAGTCAATAAAGCGCTACCAGTTCTTGGATGGATTTAAAAATCCACTGTTGAGAATGATGGGCCTAAGTGCCAGGATAAGGGATAAAATTAAACAGAAGCTAGAGCCAGGAGACCTTCCAAAGAAGGGTTTTCCAGAAAGCAGAGAAGGGCAATATCTCAGAATATCTGAAAACAAGAGCCAGGGTGAGAGAGATAGAGAGAGTGAGAGAGAGGGGAGAGAGAGAGACAGAGAGAGAGCCTAGAGCCCCATCACCACAGTAAAAGGGAGAGGAGGGGTGAACCAAACCAGAACAAACCAGAAACAACACGAAACGAAACCACCCATTTCTAACTTCCTGCTCTTCCAATGTGGGGATCATTAACAGGAGTGCTGGCTCATCTTAATTGCTAGGCCCGAGCAAGGGAATTGCCTGCGTAATCAGATCCCAAAGCATCCAGGGCTTTATAGATTAAAGCGAAATTATCTCCTAATCCCATCAAAACGTCATAATCTTGTGTCACTGCAGCATCTAAACACAGCTGATTGAGACGCCATGAGTGCGGAATCTGGGATCCATCACAGTCCTGCCGTCTGGAAAGCAAATAACCCCAAATGAGAAGATTGGATTTAGTGTGGTCTGGAGATATTTACTACAAAGGCCCAAGCCCCGGCTCCCCCTCTCCCTCGGGCTTCACACGGGGGAAGTGCTGCTGTTCCCAGATGCCGTCAAGAAAAATCACCCCGAGAGGAAATCGACTCCTCATTTAGGCCGAGTGGGGATGTCATATGCCCACCACGAAAAATGAAGACATGGAGACAGGACAGAGGAAGAGAGAGAAAAGAGGAGGACACGTGCCATCTCACCAGCCATCGTCACATTCACTCCTTTGGTGCCCTATTGTTCCAAACCTTCCTTCTCTGCAACACACGTGCATAAAGACACAGTGTACACACACACACAGGTCTGGAGCGATAGCACAGTTGTAGAGCGTTTGCCTTGCACACAGCCAACATGGCCGACTCAAGTTCGATTCCTCCACCCCTCTCGGAGAACCCAGCAAGCTACCGAGAGTATCTCGCCCGCACGGCAGAGCCTGGCAAGCTACCCATGATGTATTCAATATACCAAACACAGTAACAGCAAGTCTCATGATGGAGATGTTACTGGGCCCACTCGAGCAAATCGATGAACAACGGGAGGACTGTGTCCATCCATGTACACACACACACACACACACACACACACACACACACACACGTGCATCTCCTCCTGTGCCTCCACATGCTGGGTTTGATTCTCTTTTTATGTCATCTCACTCTTCCTTCTGCTCCTTAGAAAAACCCTCCTTGGGGCTGGAGTGATAGCACAGCGGGGAGGGCATTTGCCTTGCATGCAGCTGACCCAGGTTCGATTCCTGGCATCCCATATGGTCCCCCAAGCACCGCCAGGAGTGATTCCTGAGTGCAGAGCTAGGAGTAACCCCTTCAGGGCGTGACCCCAAAAGCAAAAACAAAACAAAATGAAACCCTCCTTCACTTTCCTGTGTTCCCAGGGTTCAACACTGCTGACCTTTCATTCTTTCCTATCCGTCTGCCAAGTTTAAGCAAGCAGCAGATCCAGATGGTCGCGGGTGTCCATGAGTTCCATCCCAATTCCCACAGGAGGGGGACTGAGTGCCCGGAGCCACTGATGCAGGGCCACACCACCCCCCTCACACAGCCCAGTAGCAGGAGTGGGGGAGGGGTGGCTCATGCAGATGCCACTCTGGGTCTAAAGCTCTTTCTCTGCTCCTGTTCCCGCAGCACTACTCATCCACTGGCAAGGGGTACCCTGAGTCCGAGACCAAGGCCTGGTCCTCCTAATATTTATTGGTTCTACCCATCAGGTGAGTATGATGAAGTCAGCTCACACATCAGAAAGTGCCCCAAAGAGAAAAGGTCATTGAATCATTGAACGTGAGGATGAGATATCACACGCATTTTTAAAAAAAAGTTTTGGGTCACATCTGGCAATGCTCAGGGGTTACTCCTGGCTCTGCACTCAGGAATTACTCCTGGTAGTGCTCTGGGGGCCATATGGGATGCTGGGAATCGAACCCAGGTCAGTCGCATGCAAGGCAAACACCCTACCCACTGTACTATTGCTCCAGCCCCATCACATGCATTTTCAAGGGATTCAATCATAGCTTGAAACTTGACCTTCAGGGGATCTGATATTATGGATGACTAGAGGGAAAAAAGGCTCAGGTCTCCCATCACCACCTGTTTCAAGTTCTGTACCTTTTACTTGCCTTCAGCAAATGATTCTGAATCCTCTGTAAGTGGGAGATGCTCAGGGTTCACAAGCTACCAGAATCCTTGGTTGATCTGATGCAATAAACTCAACTGCCGAACTCCCCAGCCAGGGATATTTCTGGAAGTCAGAGGCTTGCACTGAACTTTGCATGGGCTTCAACAGTTGTCACCTCCCGCCCTCTTCCCAGTTGCTTTTCCTCCTTTGTGTTTACCTCCTTGATTCTCTTTCTTTGTAGGTCTCCCTCTTTCCTCTTTTATTTTATTTTCTTATTTAAATCCTCTTAATAGGCACTTGGCATCCCCTTCTGGATCAGGTTTTCTGACATCAGACAGAATAAGGGAGACAGGGTCAGCTGCAGTAATGGGCCCAGAATTCATTTAACCTGCTTTTCACGCAGAGACCCAAACCACAGGGTCAGAGTTCAGGTCCCGCCTCGGACACTCACGGAGTCGGGGTCTCACCCACGGTCTCCACCTCCATAGGAGGAGGCTCCCCATCTGTAAAATGGGGGTGAAGCCCTCCTCTGTCTCAGAGGGACCTCAGCAAGTGTCTGAATGAGATCATACTTGACTTAGCTGCCACCAAATATCATTAGCAAGACATCTTGCCATGGACATTGACTTATTCCAGAAATATCCAGAAGGAAGGGTTAGGGACCATGGGGAACACTGCAGTGGAGGAGGAGTGTGACTCAGTGAAGAGGGACCATTCTCCTGAGGTGTTCAGCAGAGGACAAGGTGGTCTCAGGCACTACTAAGCACGTCAGTCCTGGGCATATCTAAGACAAGGGCGTACACAGGCAAGACCCCTTATTTTTAAAATTTTCTTTTCTAGGATCATCACTGCTGCTCAGATATATGGAGTGATGTATTAGGGACGGGGGCAGAGGTGGAGACTAATGAAATGTCTGGAATTGGTAGTATTACAACAGTAAAGGACACGACCTCAGATCCAGGGGCTCAGAAAGAAAATCAGCTCATTAGGGACCCAACAAATCAGTTAGAAATAATAGATCTTGAATAAAATATAATCAAAGTATATCCTTAATAGTATTAGTAATATATTTAGCCATTGTTTCTAGTCAATAGATTATTTATTTCCTAGACACTGGACTAACCATAATAATAAAAACAGAGTGTGTATGATGAACTTGCCATGTTCCATAAGTCTCTAGGACCTTTGCATGTGTGGAATCATTTCATCCTTATGAAGGATTGCTTAGACGAGGATAGGTCTGCATTGTATATAAGGGAAATCAAGGCACAGAGGCTATAAGATATACGATCAAAAGTTGATTTAATCCTAAAAACATTTAGTTTTCAATTTTTCAGTTGCAAAAAAGTTTAATAATTACATTTGAAGAGTTGGGGACTTCTGCAATGGTAAAGGTTGTACTAAATTATTTGAACATGGGACATACATCTTTATAGATTTTTTTACTTTGCAATTTGTTTATCATTTACCTATACATAATTCAGTTGAAGTAAAATAAATATGCAAACATAATTTTAAAACACTTTGCTCCTGCATTCAAACATATGCAGGCATCAGGAATAAATGAAGTTGATTCAGTGCTAACTGTGGTCCCTCAAGACAGGAAGCAGGACACCTCTTTTTGTGCAGAGGGACACTGAGGGCTGAGACAGGACATTTTTCTCCAGATCCACACAAGTAAATACTGATGAAGGTGAGTTTGAACTGGCACCAGTCAAGGTCTCTCTCCTAGGGATTGACTTGCTTGCTACAGACATGAGGGGGATGAGGGGGGTGCTGGCCAGATAGCGAGATTCATGATTCTTTCTTTAAGCTGCTTCCCATTCCACCAGCAAGCTACCGAGAGTATCTCGCCCGCACGGCAGAGCCTGGCAAGCTCCCCATGACGTATTCGATATTCCAAACACAGTAACAACAAAGTCTCCAATGGAGACGTTACTGGGCCCGCTCGAGCAAATCGATGATCAACGGGAGGGCCTTTACTTACTTTTTTTTACTTACTCATCCCACCAGCCTGAGCCTGAGCAGACATTGGCTGGTGGGATCATAGGGGTCTAGGAGACCTCTGAGAGCTACTGCTTCAGATTCCGGAGGACCGGGGCTGACAACAAAGCAGGGGTCCAAGTTTGCTTTCCTGTAGCCAGTGGCAATGAGCTCTGAATCGACTTTCCTAGCACCCCATGCTCCTTCTTCCTCAGCTTCTTCCTTTAGCCCTGAAAAGTCTCCAAGAAGATGGTTTGAGGATAAACAAATATGGGGAAAACATATGCAGGAGGCCAGTGGAAATAGGATCGCGTTTGAAGAAGCCGTTTGAGCGGAATCAGTCGTCCGAGTGCTCCCATGTCCAGTAGTCCGTTTTTTCACCAATTTTCTTTTGCCTGATCCATACTGCTGCCCAACCACACCCCAATATTGGATCCAGACTGCTCAGACGTGCCTTCCTCTTTTTCCTTCAAGCACAAGCTGTTGACCCTCAGGCCAATGCACACAATTTGATTAGAGTAGTTAGATAACATTATTATCTGGAAAGGCAAATACATTGGAAAGAAATTAGCGGCTAATCTTATGCATTTAGTCATCCAAATGAACTTGCAAACAAACTACCTTGGCAAACCCCCTAACTTGCATCTCACCAAAATAATCAGTGGTGTTTTGTTTCAGAATTGCTTTGACTCTGAAAACACTGGGAGAGAACAGCATCTGGAGAAAGCTGAATTTCCCTGTTTAATCAAATCTCTTTCGTATGTGTTTTATGAATGGTTAGTCATTTTTGGCATGTGGCTATTATATATTTTGTATTACATTTTTCCCTCCGGGCCTTTGAAAACTGTTGCTATTTTCACTGAGCCCTTTTTATTTTTCCAACCAAATTGGTTGCTGTTTAAGAAGATATTGATTTGTGATTGCTTTCCCTGCTATCTGGCCACATAACCACACTCTCTATTGGGTTTTGATGTTTTTGGGTGGTTTCCTTTGTGTTTGCTAGAGAGAATGTTAGATCACCTGCCAAATGACACACTTCATTCTTTTTTTTTGGTGTCCATTTATCTGTTTACTTCCTCTTTATGAATTCTTATATGGCGTAGACCTTCCACGAAAAATGTCAGTGGTAAGAATGAGTGTCTTTATCTTAGTCTGATTTCAATAAAAATTCTTGTAGTAATTCCTCTTTAATGTTCAGCCTGGACGTGACTTTAAGTGAATCATTTGTACACTGAAAAAGTTTAATCTTGGGCTGGGAGATAGCAATTCTAGGTCAACCTGACCATTGGCCTAGAATTGCTAGTGGGGTCCCCAGGACTCCTGAGAAACACTTGGGCTCCCCCCCAAATTCTTCTGGGGGGAACTTGGGATATTGTTAGTGGGTTTGGAGTTGGAACATTATATACCTGAAACTCTAATTAACAATCATAAATCATGGTGTACATATATTTATTCAAAGTTTACACAAGATGTAGAAGCAACCAGAATGCTCGTTGATGGTCATAATCAAGCAAGTAGGAAACTTGCCTTCAATCACTATTACTCATGCTGATGAATCAAGGAAGCTTTTCTCTATGTGACATGGAAGGACCCGGAAGACTTGGTGTTGAGAGAAACAAGTCAGGTGCAGAAGGACAAAATACCACCTGAGACCCCTAGCAGCAAGAATCTGAAAGCGAGGAACTCAGAGAAGTGAAGGCTAGGTGGTGTTAGCAGGATCTGGGGAGAAATGGAGAGATGCTGACAAAGGGCACCCAGCTTCAGTTCTGCAAAATGAATAAGTCCCAGAGATCACCAGGACTCTGAGTGATGTGTCATATCGAGTAGTTGAACATTTGGCCAAGAGGGCAGATCCTACATGTGTTCTTATCAGGTACATGCAGAAGAGTATAAAGGACAGAAGGAGTCTTTGGCTAGATTTCATGGGGAAATACTAACATCTAACCTCATTCAACTGTATAGACAAAGTGGCACTTTGTAAACTAATCAGATCTCAAGCAGGGACTTTCAAGGGGTCTCCTGGTTTTCTTTCTTCCTCTTTTCCAGGCTAATTTCTAGTTCCTCTTATATATATATATATATATATATATATATATATGTGTGTATTCATATATATATAGTTGTTGTTGTCTTAAATATCAACAGTGTTCAGTGTGCGGGACACTGTCCTCAACACTTGAATGGGTGAACTCAGTGCAATTCAGTGGATGAACAGCAAGTCAGAAAATCCAATGCTACCATCTTCTCCATTTTATAAACGAAGGCGTGGAGACCCAGAAAAATCCAATGTCTGCCTTAAGGATGGATGACAAGCTTACAAGTGATGGAGTCAGAATCCAAGCCCAGCTCTCTGGTGACAGAGACTGCGGCCATAAAACTCAGCATGCCACCAGCAAGTGGAGGCTTTAATGCAGAAGGATGTGTCTCACTGGAAGGGGGACAGGGAGGCCAGAACAAATGATGCGCGAAACTGTTGAGTAGTTTGATGATGAGTTTTTCAGGACTCCCTCAGGGCTCCCAGAAGCTTTCTTATGTATTCATTCATTCATTCATTCATTCAGTTCGTACCTTGAAAAGCCCAGGCTAGATCTTGACGGTACTTCTAGCAACGGGTTGGGCACAAATCCATGTGTTTGAAACATGACAGGGAGCCACAGAGCTTGTTCCCCTGAATGTTTTTGCTAGACATTTTTGCTAAAGGGCACAGGGGACAAGAGTTGTCAACCTTCTGGCCTGTGGCAGCATGGCCAACAGCCTTCTGGATAAGTCATCCGAGGTCATTCAGTCCTAGGAGGTCAGTGTTCATTCCTTCAATGTTCTGAGATCTACCAAGTAGTTTTTCCACACTGAGTCCTGGACTTGGGAAACAGGTCACAGCAGAGGGAGGCGGTGGTCAAATTGCCCCCGCACCCTCCTCTCTCTGACTCCCTCCAAGATTGAAGAGTCAGGTCAAGATACCACCCCACCCGTGAACCCCTCCCCAGAAGGACCCTCCCTCCCGGCCAGGCAGAATATTGCGCGCTGGTTCCGAGGATACTCATCTGCCTCCTGGCATCCAGGTGAAACCTGGCAGCGTTTTCCTGAACCCCAATCATCACGCGTGTGCTCTGAGAAAAGACAAAGGCGACCTCCTCCTCCTCGCCCCCAGGAAGTGGGGACATTTCGTGGGGACGGGGAGACCTTTAGAGAATGGCGTGCTCACTTGGGGTGCGGGAGATGGAGAGAGACACGCGTTCAGGGGCCTTCCCCGGGCTTCACCTCTCTCCCCGGTCATCCAGGTCCACCAGCTGCCGCCCGGACCTGCCGCCTTCCACACGGGCTCCACATTAGATGTATGTCAACAGAGAGATGAGAGGATATTAGCTCAGCGCTGCACGCGCCCTTGGCCATTTGCTAGACCACCTTCCCCAGGCCTGTAATTTAATCTCTGCTGGAGCCGTGCCTCCTCCAGGTTAAGTGTATTAAGGGGGGAACTGGGGGACAGTGGGCTGCTGGGGCGGCTGGGCCTCTTCTCTCTGACAAGCCTGACCCTGCTCCCCTCCTCCCATCCCCTGGAGACGCCAGGGGTCAGAATCCCCGGGGGGTGGGGTGGGAGGGCCAAAGGGGCCTGTGACGCGCGCACAGAGAGATGAGAGGATATTAGAAACATATTCTCCCGGCCGCCCCGCTTTAGAAACCTGAGAAGAACACGAGGCGACAAGTTAAAGCTTTCACTGCTGGCCAGAGTTTCCCTTTCCGTGTTTCAACAAGAATTTGATAAAGATATTGGGGAAGGGGGTGGGCGCTGCAGAGCGGGGTTCCTGTGCAGGCCGGACCTGAAGGAAGGGAAGGAGTGCCTGAGCAGCTCGGGAGGGTATTTAGGGGGGAGCAGCTCGCCATAGGCCTCATCCAGGACCACTGCATGCATTTTTAAATCTCGAGATGTTTCTTAGGCAAGTACATGTTGCATCACCCGCCTTGCCTTGCTTTTGCTTTTATGCAGCTCCTTTAAAACCCCATCTCTCAGGGCGGGAGCGATAGCACAGGTAGGGCATTTGCCTTGCATGTGGCTGACCCGGGTTCGACTCCCGGCATCCCATACGGTCCCCCGAGCACTGCCAGGAGTAATTCCTGAGTACATGAGACAGGAGTAACCCCTGTGCATCGTCGGGTGTGACCCAAAAAGCAAAAACAAACAAACAAACAAAATTTTTCTGTGTGTGTGTGTGTGTGTGTGTGTATGTAGGGAGTGGGGCAGGGAGATCCCCCTGAGGTATGCTGGGTGGAAACGGGGTGCCTCCTTTTCTCTCTGGGTGCCAGGAGCTCTGCTACACTTAGGCTGTTCTTCTCCTGCTTCCTCTGCACATCCCAATCTGTCCTTCCAAGCCCCAACGTTGCCATCGTCCTTTGGAGCCATTGCCTCACTCCACCCTTTTGAAGAAGGAGACCCAGTACCCCCCAGCCATCCATGCCAACCTTTAAGCTGGTGCCTCAGCGGTCGGATTTTTTGAAATTCAAATTTTTAAAAACTTCTGGAAAAGGGTGCCAGGGACCCACCTGATGATGAATGACAAAGCTGACATTTTCTGTAACCAGCAGCCCCAAGAAGCAGATTTTCCCTCCTTCCCCTCACCAGGACAATTGGTCTGGGCACTTCAAACATCAGAAATCCATGCTGGCAACTTCTCCCTGGACCGGAAGAGGCTCTGGGATTCTGTGGGTGAGCGCAGTTCTGAGTGTGACAGGAATTTGCACCTTCTTCTTTTGGCACCTGGATCGGTTCTCCTGCTGGGCAGTGAGCACAGAGAGACATCTAAGACTACAGCTCTTCCTGGCACCATTGTGATGAACTGTCCAAAGTTTTATATCAACAATTGCCTACAAAGTTGTTTTTCTTTTTCCTTTTTTTTATACCAGTGACGAAAGTTCTTATTCCCTCTGACTCTTTCTGTTTCTTAAACAGAACCTCATTGCCTTGAAGACAAAGGCCAGTCCCTGACCATAGCCTTCTAGGGTTCAGGGAATCTAGCCTAACCAGACCAACACACAGAGATCAGAGCTGTGGATGTGGGCAGGGGTGAGACAAGGATTAAACACTGGCAAAGCAGGAGACAAGAGGGAGGAGTGGGGACTGGCAAACTGAGGGACCAGGGAGGAGCAGGTAAGGGATGCTGTGGGGAGGTGAGGAAGGGATGGAGAGGGCGGAGCTCTGCGAAGTGGATGGAATGGGTGCCCAAGGACGTGGCCATGTGCACTCCTGGTCCCAGGGGACAAGGTGGCTTGGGAATAGAGGAGCTGAGGGAGGGTTTTTCTTGGGATGTGACTTTGGAACTGGGTGTGAAATAAGGAGACGTGGTCATGTACTAGATAAGCGTGTCCCAGCAGAGGGTGCGGCAAGCAGAAAGGCTCTGGGGAGGGAGCTGGTTCAGTCTTCTCAGAGACTAAAGAATTGGGGCCAGAGCTGCTCTAAGCCTGCTCCCCCGCTGCTGGGGACAGCGTTGCGGGTGGCCATCCTGAAGACTCTGGGTCTTTTCCTTAGAGACTGAAACAGGCGCATTTGCACTCAACTCTTGGCCTGATGGTGACTCAGCTGCCTCCTGAGCTTTCTCTGACTCTTGGCTTCTCTTCTCAGGAGCACCACTCAGCCCGCCCCCACCCAGGGCACTGAGTCAGGGTTCTGGGGAAGAGGCCCGGGCTTGTGTGAATGGTTCTGATCACAATCAGTGCTGGGGAACAGCAGGTCAAAGGGATGGATTCAGCTCTGGATGGAGGCATGTCTCTGCCCACGTGTCCCTGTACCCAGGTATGTCATACATCCATTTAGGTATCTGTGTATAAGCCCACAAATACCCATATATATGTATGTATTCATGTATAGATCCATTTATGTATCCGTGTATGTCTACATATATACCCATGTATGCATATGTACAAATGTCCATTTATCCATATATATCCATAGATATACCCATATACACATATAACATGCATGTATTAAGATGTGTCTATGCATGTACCCACACACTCACACAGGAAAATATGTATATTCGCATGTGCAATGCATGCATCTATCATGCATGTCCTTATGTATGTATGTGTGCATGCATGTATTTATGTGTGCATCTATAATATGCATATTTATCCCTCTGTCATCTGTTCATCCATAATCTATGATCACCTCTCTATTCATCTAACATCTATTATTGATCGTCTACTCACCCTTCGTTTCTCTACCCATCTATCTATATATTGACCTATTTTTCTATGTATTTTAGCAAAAATCCCCCCTGAGAATATTGAAATGTTGTCACTTTAGCACAGCAGCTGAGATTTAACATCTGCAAAATAGGGAAAGAAGATAAAGAACGGGGCTCAAGCTCTTTCATTGCATGAAGCAGACCCCAGTTCATCCCCCGGCACCATATACAGTCCCTTGAACTCCCCTGAGCAGAGAGCCCAGAGAAAGCCCTAAGCACCTCTGGGTATGGCCCACTGACCCCAAATAAATACAAGGAGAAACACTGAGGAAGAAAGCATGGGGGACCCTCACCAAGTAAAGCAAAGGTGTCTTGGACCAAGGGGACCACTCAAAGGGCTAGAGTGTGCGCATTGTGTGTGAGTCCTTACGTAAGTTTGATCCCTGGCATTTCTAGATACAGTTCTAGAGGTGCTTGAGCACCTCCAGTGTGACTCCGGTGGCCCTCAACACTGCTGGGTCAAAGCAACACTGAATCACCAAGCCCTGTCTTTGACCCATGCAGCCCAGGGGGGTAAGCATCCCGCCCCCTGAGCACCTTTGGGAGGTAACACTACGCCAAATAGCAGCTTCCTAAGTACTTTGCCACTCTCGGGTGGATTTCCCTGTGAACGCCTTCTAGAAATAGAACTGCTTTCTTAGTCAAGGAGTAAGTCTGTTTCTAAAGTTTTAGATATATGTTGTCAAATCATTCCCAGAAATGATTATACTGATTCAGACAGTGCTCAATAACGCTGATTTTACCCTTTTTTAACAAATCTGATAGACAAGAAATGCTTTGGAAAGAATTTTAGTCGCCTGTGTGTTAAACAAAGGGTTAAGTGCTCCTTTATGTAAAAGAGTCATAGAATAAGCAAAGCTTGCAAACTCAAAAGGAAAATAAAATGGACTCTCGACTAATAAATGATAGAGAATGAAAAATTCGCTAATGAATATTAAAGAGAAATATTCACACACATTAGTTACCAGAGAAACGTCAGCTATAATTGTAATAACATATTTTACGCTCAAATTCACAATTAAAACCTATTTTCCATTCTTGAGAGAGTCTGATGGAATGGACATTCATATAATGTTGATGAGATAGCTTTATGGTTTAGCTTTATGATAGCATTTTGACACTATGTGCCAGAAGCCCTTCAAAGTCATATTTTTAACTAATTCAACTTGTAGGATCTTTTTTTCTAAAAAAAAAGGTGTGTTTAGAAATATTTAGTCACCAGAATATTTATTGTACTCTGAGAACAAGAACCGACAAAACAAAACAAAGCAAAAACCCCACATCGGAACCAAGTTAGTCAACAAAATTAATCAGTTAAATCATCTTAGAATATTATGGCCTAAGAAAATGATGGCACTGATAACCCCAAGATCTAGGAAACTGTTAGCCATAAAGTGATAAGGAAAAACCAGGAGTATGCAAAACTCTGCCTAGAATGCTATTCATTTATATAACACGCAAGACACTCCCTACTTATGCAATAGTTTTATTTTGGAATGTCTTGTGCAACTCAAATTTTGCATAAGTCAAAAGAGTCCATTTGTAATCACGGCATATTTTAAGTTTGCCAGCCTTCTGATGTGCTTTTTATGTGTCTGCAAGAACTGTCATTCAAACATGTTCCTTTTTATTGTTGAGTTATTCTGGCTTCACACGCAAGGGAAAGGAGAGTTTCTCATACCTCATACCTGCTGGCTGCTTCAGAAGTGCTGGCTGATGGTTTAGACAGATGGAGATGGTTTGCCTTGGTACGTCACCTTCCCTGAATACATAGGCAAGCCTTGCCCACCTTGCCGTCAGTGGGATCACGTGACAAGCCAAGTCAATGAGGCAGGATCATGGAATCAAGTCTGCTCGATGAGCTGGGCTCATGTGACCCAGCTTAGCCAATGAGCTGGGCTCATGTGACCTAGTCTAGTCAATTTGCTATGGATAGTGGCAACATGTATCACTTCTTGTTTGGGGCACTAATGGAAGATGTGAGGTGCATCCTTCCTTCCCTCCCAATTGCTGTGAGGCCACTGGCATCCCTGAAGGAGAGTTCCTTCATTATCCTTGCTCTGAGGTTGGTATGGCAGAGCCTCCCAGTCACCCAGTGAGGAAGGAGCCTATCATTCCTGAGAGGCGCCCTCCTCGTTGCAAGGGCTGACATTTGGGTGGGGGGCACTTCTAGGTGTCCCCAAACCTAGCCCCTTCCCACTCTAAGGCTGCTAACTGACTGCCTCAGCCTCCCGCAGGAACTGGTCAAACGTTCACACTCCTTCTGACCTTCTGAATCAGATTCAGCATTTTGACAGGCAACTTGGGTGATCCGTGTGCCCTAGCTTGTGATTCTCTGATGGGGGGGCTGAGGGGTGAGGGTGTAACACAGAGACCACCAACCTGTGAGTGGGTTCGACACCTGCCTGGGTTCACCAGGGAAGTGGCTCAGTCTCTCTGGTCTGTCCTCTGCAGAGCTAGCTGTGAGGGTTCACATTCCTGGTGCTGAGGAGAGTGCTTGGTCTCTGAGAGCCAGGCTATCATCTCAGGAAAAGGGGGGGGGGGGCTGCTTCCCTGAAGCTCTTTTCCATTACCTCTATTCAAGAGCGACACCTTGTAAAGACGCAGGGTGGCGTCTGATATAAGAATTTGGCAAATATTGATCAACCAAGCCACCCAGGATGAGGTTCCTGTCACCCCTTCATCACCTTCAATTCGTGTGTTTATTTACTTAATTCTTCTGCCTGCTTCTGCCTCTCCAAGGCAGTGGCCTCCCGCCCCCGCCCCGAGGCCCGGAGGAGAAGTGTTTGCAAAGGTAAGAAGGGCTGTTAGCTCTGAATTCTTCTTTGTAGGATTAATGTTCCCTCTTCAAGTCTCCCTGTCATGTCTGCACAGGGCCGGGGCTCTGAGAAGGGGCCAGGCACATAGTTCAACAGAAAGAAACATACACAGAGCATGTAGACATGCATGCACATAGGCATGCTTGCACACATGAGCACACATTTGCACCCAGACACACGCACACAGGTACACCTGCATACACACTAATGCATGCTCGTAGACATGTACACTCTGACACGTGCAGTTCTGCACATATGCACACGTACATACTCACACAGGCCTGCTCACTTACATGCATGCACAAAATCCACTTTCACACACATTCTTTCCATTTCTTTTGGAAGCAGAGAAAAGAGCAGGAGGACACAAGTCCATTCCTCCCCACCACCACTGGGGAAGAATATTCCAGAAAGTTTGTTGTATATGCCACCCCAAGTCTTGTTGAGATGGAGAAATGCAGGAATTATTCCTTGTTTTGTATCGGTTAGGCACCTAAGGCTGTACAGGTGGGTCCCGGGGAGGAGAAGGATGTGTTTGGTGGGACATGGCTGGGTTCAAGGCCAGGCCCACCAGGACCAGGTCTGGGCACTTCTGGAACATACTATTTAGCTGTCAGGTCTCAAAGGGCAGACCCCAGCTCAGCCTGCCCTGCCAGGAAGAGTCCAGGGTTTGAAGAATCGGGGTTTAAAGCAGGAGCTTCCATGGAAATAGTCAAACGGTGACAGACTGATGATGGATCAGAAGGAGAAACATCACCTTAGACCAAGGGAGGAGACGGATAGAGAGAGAGGAGAGAGAGAGAGAGAGAGAGAGAGATGGGGAGAGAGGGAGAGAGAGGGAGAGAGAGGGAGAGAGAGAGATGGGGGGAGAGAGAGGGAGAGAGAGGGAGAGAGAGAGATGGGGAGAGAGAGAGGGAGAGAGAGGGAGGGAGAGAGGGAGAAAGGGACAGAGAGAGAAAGAGAGAGAAGGAGGGGGGCGAGAGAGAAAGTTCCTTCTAAGGCACCTCCACGCTTCATCATTCCACCACAATGATGCTCACCCCGAAACACACTGACCCCAGGAACTGCCGCATGCACGGGATGCAGCCAGCCCAGTGCTTTGCTGGCCTGGTCAGGCTCGGAGCCTCCACCAATATGAACCTTTCAGTGCCACCCCCAAAGGAGCCCAGTCCCTCTCATTTCTGTCCCTGTGGACTGTTACCCACCTGCTTGTAACTTCAGGGGGAGCAGGGGCGAGAGGCAGGTGGCTGAATGTTGGCGGAAGGGACTCTGGAATCCTGATATTGCAGTGAATGGCCCCAGCTGGTTTGGGGGGGGGGGTGGCTAGGAAAGAGGGTCCCCTTCTTGGCGACGTTAGAGGGCACATCTGGGGTTGCCTTTCTAGAAGCTAGGCTGAGATAAGTGTCGCTAACACAATCAAATAGCAAGTGGTGACCGGTGGCTCCTTAGAGGGTTCTGAAGGGAAGGCACCGTGTCACTGTGTCACCGCAGAGGACCAGGCAGCCTGCCGCCCGCGTTCCCACCCGGCGGGGCGCTTCATCACCCCGATTCCCTCACGCTCCGACAGGTCCGTGATAAAATCAGCCGTTGAGGGGCCCCCAGCCTGACGCCCGGTGTCGCTCCGGCCCCGTAATGAAGGCGGCTTGATGAAATGCCGCCTGGCTGCGGCCGCCGCGCTAATTCGGAGCTGGGCTGATTAGGTTAATGACCGCTCCACATCATCAGATTGCATTAGTGTTAGTGCCCAGGCTGCCTGCCTGAGACCCGGGGCCGGGCTCAGGGCGCCCTGCCCTCCTCTCCTTTCCTCTCCTCTCTTTAGGAGGGGCCCCCTCGCCCGGTTTCCCGGTTTCACACAGAGGTGAGCACACAAGCCGAATCTGCTTGCTTTGATTTGTTGAGGGTGGGCTCCCAAACTGTGCTTGCAGGGGGTCTCGCAGTGATACTCAGCTAAGCAGGACCAGGGGTCTGCATCTGCCAGGCATGTGCCCCCAGCCCCTGCTCCCAGCTCATCCCCACGCAATTGTTTTTTCCAATAAAATGAACATTTCTGCTTCCCCGCACCCTGGGGAAAGTCGCTGTTATCCTTTTGACCTTCTTCAGTGTGTAACAGAGGAAGGTCCTAAACGCTGAAGGGTACACTATGCCAAATTCCTGATTCTGATGCGCCTGCATCAGAGACCAGAGACCAGGATGCACCTTCTCCCTGCCATTGGCAGTTCTCCTTTCCCTCCTCTCCAGCGCCCAGCTGCCTCTCACGCCAGCCCCGGGGGTTGTGGGTCAAGGTATTCTTATACCTGAAACTCTTTTTTTTGCCTAGAAATTCTTTTTTATTTATTTATTTATTTTTAAATTTTTTTAGTGAATCAGCAAGTAGGGCATTTGCCTTCCTTGCACACCGACCCGGTAGATCTGAGTTTGATTCCTCCGCCCCTCTCGGAGAGCCCAGCAAGCTACTGAGAGTATCTTGCTCGCATGGCCAAGCCTGGCAAGCTCACCGTGGCGTATTCGATATGCCAAACACAGTAACAACAAGTCTCACAATGTTACTGGGCCCTCTCAAGCAAATCAATGAACAACAGGAGGACAGTGACAGGGATTAGTGAATCACCGTGGGGTACAGTTACAGACTTACAAACTTCTGTGCGACACCTGAAACTCTTTAGCCCACGGAGCAGGCCTTTCCCCCAAACGTTACCTTGGAGGTGTCCATCCTATCTCAAAGGACAACCCCTCAAGTCGTTTCAGCCAGGTTCCATTAACCACTGGGAACTGGAATGACTCCAGACCTCAGTCCTCTCCTTCACCTCCGAGAAATGGATCAGCAGTAGGGAAACTGGAAACCGTGACTGCGGCTCCAGAAATCTCATTGAGCAGCTCTTCCCCCACCTGGAGGCCTCAGAATCCTCGCTCCTCTGGGCCTAGACAAGATCAGCCGAGAGAAAGGGCAGGATGCTGCAAGATTTTGAACACAGACTTTCTTTTTTCAAGAAAGACATCAAGTTCTTACAGTCACCTCCGGTATTCACCCTCCCCTTCATCCGTGCATGGAGACTGGGAGCTTCTTGCATGTACACACTCTCACCAACACAGAGCCAGATGCTGTGCTCTGTGATATGTTGTTTCTCTGGCATAATTATGACCACACCAATATTGAGAACTTTGGCTCAAGAGCTTGGTTTCTGGAAGTTATTAGGAAAGGAGTCCTGGTAGGTTCCAGAACCTAATTGCCATGGGTGTGCAGAGACTCTCACACACCAACACACAGTGATGTACCCACAGAGCCTACGGGACGTGGGACAAGGACTCTGGTACCCGAGCTCCCCGAGCCCTCACTTGCAACACCCTCTGGGAGCCCAGAATTATTCCCGGGGCTTCTGACCCACTGGCCCGAAGTCACAGAGGTCCATCGCCCTCTCCTTTGGGCTGGTTAATTTACTAGAACAGCTCCAAGAACTCGGGAAACTTGTTTACTCACTGGATTACTGATTTATTACCGAGGATATTAAAGGTCGTGAGTCAACATCAAGATGAAGAGATACCCAGGGGAGGACATGAACAAAGCAGCCCCTGTCCTTGGGAACCGGGGCCCCCGCTGGTGGCACCCGGAAGTGCCTTGGTTCCCAGCCCTGAGCACTCAGGGTGCCTTCACTTGGGGATTCAGGGGAACTTTATTCATAGGCATGTTTGATGCCTCATGGCCAGAGCTTCTCTGCAGGTGGCACTGGAGATCCCTCCCAACTGGCTGGGGTCCGTTCCCCTGGCAACCAGCCCCTGTCCTCAGGTGTTTTTTCATAGAAACCCACTGTGGCACTTTCTGAGTAATAAGGCACTTTCTGGATAATAACTGGAGGGTGGACACTGAGTCTCCCCAAAGAGGAAATTGAAAGGATTTGGGGAGAGCTGAGAGTCAGGGGCTGGGTCTGAAGGCTGAGGATTCTATTTTGGTCATTTAATGAGCCCTCCATACTCTTCCTAGAAATCCCAATTTAGACTGAAGTGTTCCATGTCGTGTAACCTTTGCCCGTTCATAATGTCACCCTCCAACTTAGTTTCATGAGAACCCATTCCATCGTTGGTTTTTCTATTAATAGGTAAAAATAAAAGTACTGGCACTTGAAAAACATGACCAGATCCTGGAGTCACACCTTGGCAAGCGCTGGATGCTTGGAGGAAGTTCTTTTTTGAGCTTTTATGACCTTCCTTATGAGGTCACAGGGCTGAATCCATCCAAAGAAGCTCAGAGCCCTCACGGGAGCCCCTGGCCCAGGTAAAGGGCAACATACATTTTAGTAAAGGTAAAATGGTGAAAGTTGAAAAAGAAAAAGAAACCAGAACAGGGTCTGGCATGTGCCACCAACATTAGTGTAGGAAGTGATATCACCGCACCAAGGAGACGCAAGGCATGCCAGAACCTGCCCTTTGCTGAGGGCACAGGTCTGTCTCTCTCTCTCTCTCTCTACCCTCTTGGCCTTATCTAAGTGGGGTTTCTGTACACATTTCCTCTGTGTGTGTGAGTGTGTGTGTGTGTGTGTGTGTGTGTGTGCACGTGAAAAGCCCCTGTGAGAGTGGGTGGGAAATGTCACTTATCTTCCTCTGTGTTGAACTGAAGAGTTTGGGTTCCACGCATGGTTCCTGCACTGAGGCCACCCCAGAAAGCCACCCCCCACCCCCATGAGAGGAAGCAAGGACTCATCCAAGCGGGGACAGGAGAGGAGGTTTTCTCTGCTTTCGCAACAAGAATATAAGCCTCTCTCCTTTAGCTTGTCGGTATGTTTTAATTAGAGGGTGTTTTCTCCACACCCTCCCCTTCTCCCCAGAGGCGGACTGAGAAATGACTTCTCAAATACACACATACACACACACACACACACACACACACACACACACACACACAGTCACCCTCCTCTTTAACCTGGCTCTGGGAGGAACTCAGCATGGAAACAGAAGCTCCTGCCATTTGACCCTCTACGGTAGAATAGGAGAAAAGTCTTAATTAAAAAATCAAAATGCCACAACAAAAGACTTCCTTCTGCTCTGGGCTGTTTTGTTCTTATCTATGCAGCTTCTCTTAAATTGTGGACTTTTGGAAGGAAGACACCTGACTGATTGATTTCTCCACCTTCGAAAGCCTTCTGTGGGACAAGGGGAAAATTCTGAAATAAGAAAAATGGATGGATGCTTGGCTGGCTTTATGCATGGATGGATGGACAGGTGAGTGGGTGGATGGATGATGGATGGATGGATGGATGGATGGGTGGATGGATGGATGAATGGATGGGTGAATGAGTGAATGGATGGATGAGTGAAAGGATGAGTGGATATATGCGTGGATGGATGGATGGATGGATGGATGGATGGATGGATGAGTGGGTGGATGGATGGACAGATGGAAGAACAGATAGTCGGATGAGTGGATGGATAGTTGGGCAGATGGAGGAGTGGGTGGATGGATGAATGGAAGAATACATAAATAAGCGATTTACAAAGCTGTCCCCAGTTTCTCTCTCTCCACACACACTTAGTAACAGACTGTATTTCATTCACTTGGATAAAGGGAGTTTTCCAACATGGATTTACTCTTAACTTTCCTTGTAAAGTAATAATACAATTCTTACTGGGAAGCTGAATAATCGAAAGGGGGGCCATGCCCAGCATCACCAAATAGCACGTGAGGACTGACTTTGGTAGGGAGGTGGTACAGGGCGGGGGGGTGGGGTGAGGAAAGACTTTTTAAGTTGCTTCAAAATCCAGCACCTTAGGGAGTCATCTGTGGGAAGCCCTTAGGGAACACAGTCTATGCCTATTTTGCTATGTGGATCCCAAGGAAACCAGGGCAGTGATGGGTCATGGCCACTTCTGTCCAAGGCTCTCCTCCCCCCTAATGTTTCTCAAGAGATTTCATAATCCTTGTACTAACTAAAGAGAGTCTCTACCCTTTGGATGCTTTGTCGTATCTTCAGGGTTGTCTAGAAGCACAAGGAAGACAAAGGCATGGGAATTGGAATTCATTTGATTTTCCGTGGCATGTGGACTCCAATTGGAGAGAAAATAAAGAACCCCATTCAGATGGCTGAACTCACCGATTCAAGGAACAGAAGGGGATGGGAAACATTCAGGAACTTTTAGCAGCAGGACACTGGTACAAGCCCTGTGAAGGAGCGAGTCAATGGTGGGCACTGGATTGCAAAGGATCCAGGAAGAGCGGGACTGTGAGGTTGGGTTATTCGACCAGAGGACCACAAACATTTTCAGACTCAAGCTACAGAAGAGGAGAGAGCACTTAATAACCGGGCACTACTAACCCTTCAATCTGCAGAGGCAGAGACTACAGGGTACTGATACTCCCTTTCACCCTCCAATCTGCAGAGGCAGAGAGACTACAGGGTACTGATACTCCTTTTCACCCTCCAATCTGCAGAGGCAGAGAGAGCACAAGGTACTGATACCCCCCCACCCCCCACATCATCCTCCAACCTCCTCCTCCTTATGGCCAACTCCAAGAGTTGAGCTCATCTTTTCTGGATGCAGACAGGTCCAGCAGGATAGAGAGTTGACTTTGAGGTGCACAGAGCAGGAATAAGTAGCACTGAGCACACAAAAATGTAAGGGGTCGGAAGCTGCATGCTGTTTATTGGTCAAGCAGGTGGACAGACATAAACGATGTTAGTTGGGTGTTTCCCTTGTACAGAATCAAAACGGAAGTTCCCTCTCCACCCTTCTCTCTTGCACATCTGAATTAAATGGGAGTGTGGGTGGAGGGGAAACAGGATCCAGCATCCCCTGGGTGTTGCATCACATAAAGATCTCAAAGATTCTATGGCCGAGAGATGCATCAGATGGGGTAGTTAGCCACGAAGATGAGCCCCCAATAATCCACCTCCCCTAGAATCCACCCACTCCCATGATCCACAGGGACTTGCTTTTCTGGATGATCAGAGAAAATGGAGCATCACTCAGGATATTTCTGAGATCTGGCATTAAAAGCAGTTTTAGCCTCTTTGTGTCCGTGTCCATATCTATCTATCTGACACCACTTGCTCTGGCATAAGTCACTTGGGTACCCCACCTGGTAAGAAGCTGAGCCTTCTTCCCCCAGTAGAATTTTCTTTTCTCTCTCTCTCTCTCTCTCTCTCTCTCTCTCTCTCTCTCTCTCTTTGCTTTTTGGGTCACACCAGGCAATGCATAGGGGTTACTCCTGGCTCATGCACTCAGGAATGACTCCCGGCTGGCAGTGCTCGGTGTACTATATGGGATGCTGGGAATTGAACTCAGGTCAGCTGCGTGCAAGGCAAATGCCCTACCTGCTGTGCAATCGCTTCAGCCCCACCTGTAGAACTTTTCAACAGACTTGCAGTCCCACTAGAAAATCTGCTCCCTAAATCACAAACACCCCGCTAAGATACTCCCAGATTGCAGGTCTACAGAAACGAAGAGATCAGGGCTCATTGGTTTCTGCTCCTAATTTAGGGGAGGCATTCCATGTAAGACAGCAGCAGAGAACACACACAAACGTGGAGGCCCACGGCATTCGCAACTGTTCCGTCACAATTGCCAGTGTGCGTTGGAGTCTTTCATTTTCTGCGGATGCTGCTCATGGGCTGGGCCTGGCGTCTCCTGTCTATTGCTAAGAATTTAATCTCCACATCTCCAATTCTTTGGTTTTGTGCAAAGACCACAATAATGGTGACCCAAAGTGCTGTCCTGGGGAAATCAAGTGTTCTAAGAGCCTATGACAGTGCCCCAAGCAGAGGAGCTGCCAACGAACTTAGCTCCTCTTGAATCGGGGAGGTGGTTGGATTCCAAATCCTCTTCATCAGGGGGACACTGTGGGATTGTGGAGCTAATTGCCAGCCATTGTCTTCTGGTCTATTTCGGCTCTTTTTCCTCTCTGGTTCTCAAAGACAGTTCTGTTCTCTCACAATTGCTGCACTGCACAGTTTCTCAAAACAACAGACCCTCTCGCCAACCCCAGGGGCCCAGGGCTTTGAAACGGCTCCTCCCTGACCATGGAGAATCGGCTGTCTCCACTCGCGCCTCCTTGGCAGAAAGGGGAATCCCAAATTTTCTGGACGTGCTCTGTCACCCCCTGGGTGAACGCCAACTTCTGCTCACGGTTTCCATTCCCTAATGGCTGGGATGAGCGTGTGACTGAGTCAGGGCCAGGGATTGGGGGGCGGGGGGAGGCGTGTGGTGCTTGTAGAATGTGGTAGTTGTGGTGCGTGTGATGCTTGTAGAACGGAATTGTGGACCCCAGCAACTAGCACTCACCAAGACAGGCGAAGAGCATCGAATCCACACCATTGGACCTCAGCCTCTGTCTCCAGTGCAGACTGGCATCTGTGGCAGTCTTTTCACCTTGTCAAAAATTAAAAAAAAAAAAAGACACTCTTAGGTTTTTAATCCTCCCCACCCCATCCTCAGAAAAGGTAAAATCCAGAATGCCAATAAGTACTTGTCATTCTGTGTCAGTTTCCTTCTCAGGCTCAGAAAGTCCGGCTGGAAAAAGAGAACAGAAGTGGGGTCCCGTGAGTGGTCGGGGGCAGCCTCCACGTGTGACTCACAGCACTTTGAAGTGTCCGAACCCAGAAAGAGTACCTAGCGGGACATTTAGTGAGAAACAGAGGTTATCCCAATCTCTGTCAATGAGTGACTAATTAAATCAATTAAGATACTTCCAGGGGTGAAATCCTCTATAACCATTAGCAGGAATGAACTCTATTTATACATCCTGAAAACCCAACCACACACAGAGCTATACATGGGATTCTATTAAGTAGGTCATGTCACCATATAATCAGAATAGCAGAGCCCATTTCTGTTTTGAATTATCGTCAGAGTACATCTATGTATTTAAATATGAATGGCAATGTCTGGAAAGTCACACACCAAACTGTTAAGGGTAATTGAGGGTGGTCTGGATTGGAGGGGGTGGGGAGAGGGTCAGAAGAGAAACAGCTTTCCCTTACCATGAGCATAGTTGATGGATGACAAGTCATTAGAAACAATTAAACAGCTTCAGAGCTCAGAGGTAGAAGATAGGGTACCTGGGTTCTCTGTTTCATGCCCTACCATGTAATCTCTGAGGACCCTGGGGAGGGAGGGAGGGAGGGAGGGAGGGAGGGAGGAAGGAAGGAAGGAAGGAAGGAAGGAAGGAAGGGAGGGAGGGAGGGAGGGACAGAGGGAGGAGGGAGGGACAGGGAGGAGGGAGGGAATGAGGGAAGGAGGGAGGGAATGAGGGAAGGAGGGAGAGAAGAAAGGAATGAGGGAAGGAGGGTAAGGAAAAAAGAAAGTAAGCAAGGGAGGGGGGAAGGAAGGAAGGAAGAAGAAAAGGAGGAAGGGAGGGAGGAGGGAAGGAGAAGGGAGGGAGGGAGGGAATGAGGGAAGGAGGGAGGAAAGAAAGAAATGAGGGAGAGAGAGGTAAGGAAAAAGGAAGTAAGCAAGGGAGGGAGGAAGGAAGGAAGGAAGGAAGGAAGGAAGGAAGAAGGAAGGAAGGAAAGGAGAAAGGAGGGAGGGAGAATGGAGGAAGGAGGGAAGGAAGGAAGAAAGGAATGAGGGAGGGAGGGGTAAGGAAAAAAGGAAGTAAACAAGGGAGGAAGGCGGGGGAGGGAAGGAAGGAAAGAAGGAAGGAAGGAAGGAAGGAAGGGAGGGAGGGAGGGAGGGAGGGAGGAGGAAGGGAGGGATGGGGTAGGAAGGAGGAAGGAAAAAAGGAAGTAAGGAGGAGGGAGGGAGGGAGGAAGGAGGGAGAGAGGAAAATAAGTATGGGAGGGGGAAGGAGAGATAAAGGAATGAGGGAGGGGGAAGGAAGGAAGGAAGGAAGGAAGGAAGGAAGGAAGGAAGGAAGGAAGGGAGGGAGGGAGGGAGGAGGATGGAGGGAGGGAGGGAGGAAGGAAGGAAGGGAGGGAGGGATGGGGTAGGAAGAAGGAAGGAAAAAAGGAAGTAAGTAAGGAGGGAGGCAAGGAGGGAGGAAATAAGTATGGGAGGGAGGGAAGGAGAGAATAAAGGAATGAGGGAGGGGAAGGAAGAAGGAAGGAAGGAAGGAAGGAAGGAAGGAAGAAGGAAGGGAGGGAGGAGGGAGGGAGGGAGGGAGGAAGGAAGGGAGGGAGGGAGGGAGGGAGGGACGGAGGGAGGAGGGAGGAATAAGGGAAGGAGGGAGGGAAGAAAGGAATGAGGGAAGGAGGGGTAAGGAAAAAGAAAGTAAGCAAGGGAGGGGGGAAGGAAGGAAGAAGAAGGAAGAAGGAAAGGAGGAAGGGAGGGAGGAAGGGGAGGGAGGGAGGAGAAAGGAGGAGGAGGAAATGAGGGAAGGAGGGAGGAAAGAAAGAAATGAGGGAGAGAGAGGTAAGGAAAAAAGGAAGTAAGCAAGGGAGGGAGGGAGGCAGGAAGGAAGGAAGGAAGGAAGGAAGGAAGGAAGGAAGGAAGGAAGGAAGGAAGAAAGAAAGGACGGGAGGAGGAAAGAGGGATGGAATTCGATTCTTGAACTGGAATAGCCTGAGTAAGTCTTGCTTAAACCATTGATCAAGAGCCCTGAACTCTAAATGCTGTGTCCAGGGGGGGTTTTGGGGGCTTGGGAGTGGGGAACAGGGAAGCTTCCAGAATCTCCCGGCCAGTTCTGATGGCGTGCAGACTCTCTCCCAACTGTGCATCTCTGAGGAAGGCTCTGAGCCCTCTGTTCACCCCCACGTGTGTACTCAGAGGGAAATAATCCGTCGGGCATGGTTCGGGAGGTGGGACAGCCATGATTCTGTGGATCCAGCCTGAGAACGCGCATTTCCACAAATGTGTGAATTTTCAGGGCATCTGGGTGCAGTTGGCCTAGGGTGATCCTTTGAGACTCACCCCCG
>NW_026606143.1:22500-37500 GCF_029834395.1 Sorex fumeus
TCTCTCTTCTAATCTCTCCTCTCCTATACTCTTTACTACTTTTTTCTCCTCTCTTTTCCTTTCCTTTCCTCTTCTCTCTGCTACTATCCTCTTCCTTATCTTCAATTATATTTATTTTCTATTTATCGCTGGAGCGATAGCACAGCGGTAGGGCGTTCGCCTTACAAGCTGCCAACATGGCCGACCCGAGTTCGATTCCTCCGCCCCTCTCGGAGAGCCCGGCAAGCTACCGAGAGTATTCGATATGCCAGACACAGTAACAACAAAGTCTCCAATGGAGACGTTACTGGGCCCGCTCGAGCAAATCGACGATTAACGGGAGGGCCTTTACTTACTTTACTTACTCTGTTTTATTTACTCCTATTTTAATTATTCCTATATTCTCCTCTCTTCACCTCTTCTTAACTCTGTTCTCCACTCCTCTGCTCTATTCTCCTCTGCTCTCCTTCTTCAGTTCCCAATTCACTCCTCTCATTTTTCCTCCCCTTTAGTCATCTTCTCTCCCTTTTCCTTCCATCTGCCCTATTCTTTATTATCCAGGCCTCTTCTTTCCTCTCAATTCCTTTCCTCTTTCTCCTTTCACCTGTTCCCTCCCATCTTTCTCTTCTTCTCTACTCTCTCCTTTCATCTCCTCTCCACTGCTCCCCTCTCTCTTCTCCACGTCTCTTCTCTACTCTACTCTACTCTCCTTTTATATCTTCTAATATCCTCTTCTCCTTTTCCCTCCTCTCCTCTCCTCTCCTCTCCTCTCCTCTCCTCTCCTCTCCTCTCCTCTCCTCTCCTCTCCTCTCTTTTCCTGTCTTATTATGTTTACTCCTGTCCTCTCTTCAATTTTATCATTACTATTCCTCTCCTTTCCTTTACTGTCCTCTCCACTTTTCTCCTCTCCTCTCCTCTCCTCTCCTCTCCTCTCCTCTCCTCTCCTCTCCTCTCCTCTCCTCTCCTCTCCTCTCCTCTTTTCTTCTCTCCTCTCCAATCATCTTCTAATATCCCCTCCTCTACTTGCCACTCCAGTCTTCTCCTCTCCTTTCTACTCCTTTCCTCTGAACTCCTCTCCTTTTCCCTCTCCTCTCCTCTCCTCTCCTCTCCAATCCTCTCCTCTCCTCTCCTCTCCAATCCTCTCCTCTTCTCTCCTCTCCTCTGTTTCCCTCCTCTCTTCTCCTCTCCTCTCCACTCCTCTCCTCTCTTCTCCTCTCCTCTCCTTTCTTCGCCTCTCCTCTCCTCTCCTCTCCTCTCCTCTCCTCTCCTCTCCTCTCCTCTCCTCTCTTTTCCTCTCCTCTCCTCTCCTCTCCTCTCCTCTCCTCTCCTCTCTTTTCCTCTCTTCCTCTCTCCTCTCTTCTCCGCTCCATTTTCCTCCTCAGCACTCCTCTCCTCTTCCCAGATCTTTCTCTCCTGTCCTCTTTTCTCGTCTCCTTTCTTATTCTGTCTCCACTCTTTTCCAATGTTTTTCTCTTCTTTTCTGCTGTGCAGAATTTTTTACACTTCCCACCCCTCTTCTACTGGAAACTGACAGTGTTACCCTTTTATCTCTGCTTTCCTTTCAAATCTTTTCTTTTCCTCATATCTCCTTACTTATCCTCTATCCTTTATTCGGAGTTTGATTATAATGAATATGTTTATGAAGTAGAAGCAAAAGAGAAGATTATTTATAGAGGAGGAAGAATAAGAAAAAAAGATGTTTAAGAAGTGTTACAAGAATATAAGGAAGAAATAATGAAAACAGGAACAGAAGGAAGATATGGAAAATTATTAAAATGTTTCATGAAATTAGAAGAAGCGGAAGAACTTGAATAATAAGTTGATATTGAGTGAGAAGTATAAATAAAACCAAAAAAGTAGAAAATTATCTGGGGGAAAAAGAAAAGAAGAGGAAGAAAGAGGTGGAGGAGGAGTTGGATGAGGAGGTGATAGAGAATAAATTGATATAAAGTGATGAAGTAAAGAAGTTGAACTAGAACTATAAGTAGATGGATTGTTTGAAGATGGAGAAAAAGCAAAAGTCGAGGAAGATTTAGAAGAAAAAATAAAGAGAATAGAGCAGAGAGGAAGCAAGAGAAGGAGAGACGGAGTAGCAGAAGAATAATAATGAATGGAGGAAGAGGAAGATGAAGTAGAAGAAGAAGAAGAGGAGGAGGAGGAGGAAGGAAGAGGTGGTGTATCCACAGAGGAAGAAGAAAACATAAAGAGGAAAAGAATAAGAACAACAAAAAGAAATAGAACAGAAGTTGAAGAAATAGAAAAGGAGAAAAGGAAACAGAATAAGAATAAGAATAAAAAGTTGGAAAAGAAGAAGAGGAAGTAGGAGACTTATAAGGAGATTATGTAAGAAAAAGTTTGAAATAGAATGGGCGCAGGTGAAGGAGATAAAAAGCAGAAGAATCAGAAGAAGAAGAAGAAGAAGAAGAAGAAGAAGAGGAAGAAGAAGAAAAGAGAATGAAGAAGGAGAAAGAGGAGTGTAGGAAGAAGAATTAGTATTAGAAGATTCAATTGAGTATGCTGCTGAAGAAGAATTACTAAAAGACGAACACAGAAAAGAAAAGGAGAGGAAAAATCAGAAGAGGAAAGAGAATAAGAAGACTTAGAAGAATAATAAAAGAAGAGAAAATGTAGAAAAAGAAGAAGTATACGAAGAAGAAGGAAAAGAAGAAGTAGAAGAAAGAGAATAAGAAAAAGAATAATAAGGGGAGAAGAAGATTGAGAAGAGGAAGACGAAGAAGATTGAGAAGAGGAAGACGAAGAAGATGAAGAAGAAGGAGGAGGAGGAGGAGAAGGATGAAGAGAATAAGAATAATAAGAAGAATAGTACTGCAAGAAGAAGAAGGACAAGAAGTGGGAGTGGAAGAAAATGAAGAACACGGTGATGTAGAAGGAGAAGAAGAATAAAAGGGAAACAACTACAAGAAGAATATGATGATGCTGACGACGATGACCAGCAAAACTAACAAGAAGTAGTTGAAGAGGAAGACGAAGAAGAAAGAGAGGGAGAAGAAAGAGAGGGAGAAGAAGAAGAAGAGAAAGAAGGTGAAGAAGAATAAGGAAAAGAAAAACATGAAAAAGAATATGATGATTATGTAGGAGAGGAAAAGAAGAAGAAGAAGAAGAGATGTGGAAGAAGAAGACAAAGAAGAAGAAGAAGAGGTAAGTGAAAGAAGCAGAAGAAGATGGAGGAGGAGGAGATGATGAACGACGAGATGAAGAAGGAATAGATGAATTGAAAAGAAGAGAGAGAAGAAGAGAAGGAGAAGATGAAGAAGACGAAGATGAAGAAGGAAAAGGAGAAGGAGAATACAAATAATCAGAAATATAAGACAATGAAGGTGAAGAAAGAGAAAAAGGAGAAGGAAAAATTAGAAGTAAAGACTGGGAAAAGGGAGAAAAGGAAGAGAAGTAGAAGAAGAAAAAGGAGAAGGTGATGATAATGATGAAAAAGAAAAAATAATAATAAAAAGAAAAGGAGAAGTATAGGAAAAAGAAAATTAGAAGAAGACGACGAAGAAGAAAAGATGGATAAGTATAAGAAGTAAAATGAGACGTAAATGTCAAGAATGAAAAGAAGAATGGAAGTAGAAGAGGGTGGAAAGGAGGAGGAGACGGAGATAGAGGAGAAGGAAGAGGAGAGGAGAAGAAATAATGGAAGAGGAAGAAGACGTATATGAAGAAGATGATGATGAAGCGATAGCACAGAGGGTAAGGCCTTGCACGCAGCCAACATGGCTGACCTGAGTTCGATTCCTCTGCCCCTCTTGGAGATCCTGGCAAGCTACCAAGAGTATCTTGCCTGCACGGCAAAGCCTGGCAAGTTACCCGTGATGCCAAACACAGTAACAACAAAGTCTCATGATGGAGACGTTACTGGGCCCGCTCGAGAAAATTGATGAATAACGGGAGGACAGTGACAGTAATGATGAAGAAGAAAAAGAAGTGGATAAAGAGGAAGATAAAGGAGAAAAAAAGGAGAAGAAAGAAAAAGAATAGGAAGAAGAAGGTCGAGGACAAGAAGACATAATAGGAGAAGAAGAAAAAGATTATATTGAGTATGGTACTGAAGAGGAAGAAAAAAGAAGAACGTGAAGAAAATGAGAAGAGTAAATTAGAAGAGAAAAGAGAAGAAAAAGATTATATTGAATCTGATACTAAAGAAGGAAAAGAGAAGAAGTAGAAGGAGGAGGAGGAGGAGGAGAAGAAGAAGAAGAAGAAGAAGAAGAAGAAGAAGAAGAAGAAGAAGAAGAAGAAGAAGAAGAAGAAGAAGAAGAAGAAGGAAAGAGATGAAGAAGGGGGAGGAGGAGGAAGAGAATAATAAAAAGAATAAGAAGTAGAAGAAGAAGAAGTAGTAGAGGGAGAAGAAGAAAATGACGGACACAGTAAATAGAAGTTGTAGAGGGAGAAGAAGAAAATGACGGACACAGTAAATAGAAGGAAAAGAAGAATAAAAAGAAAACAAGAATAAAAAAGAAGATGATGAGAATGACGTAGAACAGTAAAAAGAACAAGAAGGAGAAAAAAAAGCAGAAGCAGTAGACAACGACGAAGAAGATCAAGATGAAGAAGAAGAGGAAGAAGAAGAACCAATAGAAGAACGAGGAGAAGAAGAGGGAGAAGAAGAAGAAGGAAAAGAGGGAGAAGAAGCAGAAAGATTTGGAGAAGAAGAATAAGGTAAAGAAGAAAACGATGAAGAAGAAGATTATGATGATAAAGAAGGAAAAGAAAACGAAGAAGAAACAGAAGAAGAATAAGAAGAAGCAGAAGCAGAGGAAGAAGAAGAAGAAGAAGAAGAAGAAGAAGAAGAAGAAGAAGAAGAAGAAGAAGAAGAAGAAGAAGAAGAAGAAGAAGAAGAAGAAGAAGAAACAGAGATAAGAAGAAGGATGTGGAGGAGGAGAAAAGGAAAGAGAAAACAAAGAATGAGAAGACTTAGGACAAGAAGAATAGAGAGGTGAAGGAGTAGAAGAAGAAGAAGAAGAAGAGAAGAAGAACACGGAAAAGGAGAAGAAGAAGACAAATAATCAGAAATAGAAGACAATGAAGTGAATAAGGAAAAAAAGTAGAAGGTGAAGATGGTGTAAGAGACGACGGGGAAGAAAGAGAAAAGGAAAACTAGTAGAAGAAGAAAAATGAGAAGAAGAAGATGGTGCAGATGAAGTTGAAGAAGAATGAGAACAGAATAAAAAGAAGGAGAAGAAAACGAAGATTAAGAAGAACAAGAGGAAGGAGAATAAGAAGGAAAAGAGGAAGGAGAAGAAGAAAAATGAGAATGGGAAGAAAAAGGGAGAAAAAGCAGAAGAAACAGAAGAATAAGTATAAGATTATGAGGATGATGAAGCAGAAGAATCGTAAGGAGAAGAAGAAGAAGGAGAGAAGAGAAAGAAAGAGGAGAGGAGGAAGGGTAAGAAGAAGGATAAGAATAAGAATGAAAATAAGAATAAGAAGTAGAAGTGTGTGGTAAAGGAGAAGGAGTATGAAAAGGGAAGAAAAGAGTGGGGAAGAATAAGAAAACAAAGAAGGTGATGATGATGAAGTAGAAAACGAAGCAGATAAAGAAGTAAAAGTTGAAGAAGAAAGAGAAGACACAAAGAAGACGATGACGACGACGATGACGACAAAGAAGAAGAAGAAGAAGAAGAAGAAGAAGAAGAAGAAGAAGAAGAAGAAGAAGAAGAAGAAGAAGAAGAAGAAGAAGAAGATGATGATGATGAATTTGGAGGAGGAAGAGGCGAAGAATAAGTAGAAGGAGGAGGAGGAGGAAAAAAAGAAGAGGAAGAAGAGAGAGAGAAGAAAAAGAAGAACAAGGAGAACAAGGATGAATAAGGAGAAGAAGATGAAGCTGAAGAAGTAGAAGAAGGAGAAGAAGAGAAAAAAGAAGAATGAGTAGGAAAGAGTAAAGAGAAGATCAAAAGGAAAAAGAAAGGAGAAGACTAAGGGAGTGAAGAAAAAAGAAGAGGACAAAGAAGAAGAAGGAAAAGGAGAAGATGAAGAATCTGAAGTAGAAGACAAAGAAGGAGAAGCAGAAGAAAAAGGAGAAGTTGAAGAAACAGAAAAAGAGTAAGGAGAAACGGAGGAAAAGAATTAGAAGAAGATGATGATAATGATGATGATGTTTAAGAAGAATAAGAAAAAGAATAAAAAGGTAAAGGTAAAGGCCCTCCCATTGATCGTCGATTTGCTCGAGCGGGCCCAGTAACGTCTCCATTGGAGACTTTGTTGTTATGCCAAACACAGTAACAACAAAGTCTCCAATGGAGACGTTACTGGACCCGCTCGAGCAAAAAGAATAAAAAGAATAAAGATAATATGAAGAAGAAAAAAAGAAGCCGAAGAAGAGGAAGTAGAAGAAGAAGCAGTACAATTGGTAAGAGAAAAAGAGGAAAGACAATAGGAGAGAGAATAAGAAGAAGGAGACAAAGAAGAAAAACAGAAAAAGCAAATGAAACAGAAAAAGAAAAAGAACAAGTGGAAGAAGTAGAGAAGTAGAGTAATAAGGAGTAGAGAAAGAAGAGGAGTAGATGAAGAAGATGGAGAAGAAGATGATGATCCTGTTGATGTAAAAGGTGAAAAAGTAGAAGATGAAGTAGTAGAAGAAGAGGAAAATGAATACGAAGGAAAAAAGGAGAAGAAACAGAAGATAAAGACTATGAAGAAGAATACAAAGAAGAAGAGGAAGAAGAAAAGGAAGAAGAACAAGAACAATAAGAAGTAAAAGAAGGATAAGAAAAAGACAAAGACTCAGAAGAAGTGGAGGAGGAGAAAGAGAAAATGGAGAAGTAGAAGAAAGAGAAGAGCAATGAAAAGAAGAAGTAGGAGGAAAAGAAGATTGAGAAAATGAATGAGGAAAAGTGAAGAAGAAGGAGAAAGAGAAGAAGAAAAGGAAGAATAAGAAAGAGAAGAAGAGGAAGAAGAGCAAGAAGAAGAAGAGGAAGAAGTTAATGATGATGATGATGATAGTCATGCTGAAAAGGATTGTGAGGAAGAATAAAATGAAGAATAAGTGGAAGGAGAAGAGGAAGAGGATAAAGAAGAATGAGAATGAGAAGTATAAGTAGAAGAAGGAGAAGGAAAAGAAGAATTAGTAGAATAACAAAACGAAGAAGATGATGATGAATATGAAGAATAAGAAGAGGAACAAAAATAAGAATAGAAAAAGGCCATAAACAGCAACCACAAAAAGATGGTTTTGATGAAGATGATGATGAAGAAGTACAAAAAGTAGAATTAGGAGAAGCAGAAGAAGAATAAGGACAAGAAAAAGAATAAGAAGAAGTAGAAGATGGAGAAGAATAAGGAGAGAAGGAGATGGAAAAGAAGAATAAGACGAAGAGAAAGAACAAGAAGAATAAAATAATGAAGTTGATGACAGTGAAGAAGAAAAGGAAGAAGGAGAATGAAAGATAAAGAGAAGGAAAAGAAGAAAAAGAGGAATGAAATAAGATAAAGGAAAAGAACAGGCAGAAGGAGAAGAACAGAAGAAGAAAAAGAAGAAGGAGAATAAGGAAGGATAAGAAGAAGAAAAGTAGAAGGAGAAGAGGAAGAATAATAAGGAGTAGGAGGATAACAGGAAGGAGAAGAAGAAAAGGAAGGAAAAGAAGAGAGTGATAAAAGGAGAAGAAGAAAAAGAAGGAAAAGGAGGAGAAGACGAAGAATCTGAAATAGAGAGAAGCAGGAGAAAGAGGATACGTAGGAGAAGGAGAAGGAGAAGAAGAAGAGGAAGGAGAAAAGAAGGAGAAGGAGAAAAGAAGAAGTAGAAGAGGATGATGCTGATGATGTTAAAGAAGAACAAGAGCTCTTGGCTCTCAAAGCTCGGCTGGTCTTCTTCCCACCCAGGTCAGTTTATCCGCCAGTATTCAAACCCGGGAATTGGATTTCTCCTTGCAAACTCCTCAGGCGTCCTCTCTCGGAGCCTCGGACAAAACCAGTTATGAGCCTCTGCCTCTTCCTCTCCGCCCCCAAAGCTATTTTGGTATTCTTTCCCACCCAGGTCAGTTTATCCGCCATTATTCAAATCTGGGACTTGGATTTCTCCTTGCAAGCGCCCCAGGCGTCCACTCGGAGCCTGGGACAAAAGCAGCCCTGAGGTTTTGCCTCTTTCTCTTCCTCCCCAAAGCTCTGCTGGTTTTCTTTCCCACCCAGCCTTTAACCCCCACCCCCACACACACCAGGTTTCCGTGGTGCGTGGCCTCTTCAGAAGTGGGCGTGACTTTGGTAGAAGTGGGTGTGGCAAACGCTCACGCAGCCAGAGGTAGTTTATTCATACCAAGAAATCTAGTCCCCATACCTACACGCCAACATGAAGAAACAACGCAAATCCCCACAACCTCGGGACGATGATGAAAAGAGTCCAGAAGACTCAGTAGGTGCTACTCACCTAAAGGACCTCTCTGAGAAAGAATTCAGATATGAATTCATTAAGTTGTTCAATGAACTCAATGAAACAGTCAGACAGATATCAAGTAACATGACAGAAACTATCGACAAATTACAGGAAGAAATGAGAGCAGAAATGTCACGAATATAAGATTCCGTAGATGAAATGAAAAACTCAGTCTGTGCCCTCAACAGTAGAATGACAACAGCTGAAGACAGAATCAGTGAGCTGGAAAATCAGCTGTACCAAGCCAACAGGCAACAACAAACAATGGCAAGGGACTTCAAAATATATCTAGAGCGAAACAGGATCCTAGGAGATGATTCCAAGAGGAACAACATTAGAATCATTGGAGAACCAGAAACTCAGGGAAACAATCCCAATGAAAAAGCCACAGTTATACAAATCATTGCTGAAAAATTCCAAGAGTTTGAAAATGCAGCCATTTAGGTGCAGGAGCTCAAAGGGTGCCAGCTAAAAGAGACCCTAACAAAAACATTCCAAGACATTTCATAGTTGGAATGATTAATGCCACCGATAGAGGCACAATACTGCAAACAGCAAGGTTAAAGAAGGAAATCACATACAAAGGAGCACCCCTTTGATTCACAGCATATCTATCAGAGGAAACCCTCCAAGCCCGAAGGCAATGGTGGGATATAGTGGGAAAAAACTCACTAAAATGAACGCTTCACCAAGAATACTCTATCTGGCAAAACTCTCACTCCAATCGAAGGAACGGTACAATATTTTTTAGATAAACAGCAGCTCAGGAACTTCATAGACTCAAAAACAAACCTAAAAGGAGGGCAAAAGGGGCTACTATTAGACAAGAAAACCCTAGAAGCACAAGAGACCCTGATAGAAAGATGATACAAAACCCCCAAACAATAATCTCTTTCAACATCAACAGTCTAAATTCACCAATTAAGAGATATAGAGTGGCAAAATGAATTGAGAGACAGATCCCAACATTCTGCTGCCTACAAGAAACTCATCTCAACAGTCAGAGCAAACACACACTCAAAGTTAAAGGATGGAAAAAATCCTGCAAGCAAACATCTCCCTCAAAAAAGCTGGGGTGGTCATACTAGTATCTGACAACATTAATTTCAGGTTGAAAAAGATTAGAAGGGAGAGTGAAGGCTATTTTCTTTTCATCAAGGGATACGGACAGCAGGAAGAAATCACACTCTTAAATGTATACGCACCTAATGAGGGAACAGATATATATATATATATATATATATATATATATATATATATAGCTTTTTGGGTCACACACGGCGATGCACAGGCGTTAATCCTGGCTCTGTGCTCATGAATCACCCCTGGCGGTGCTCAGGCTACCATATGGCATGCTGGGAATCGAAACCAGGATCAGCCGCGTGCAATGTAAATGCCCTAACCGCTGTGCTATTGCTCCAGACCCCAGCTAAATATTTAATACAACTGCGAACAGATTTTAAGGAGGACACTGCTAGCAATACAATAGTAGCTGGAGATTTCAATATTGCCTTATCACCTCTGGATAGATCAACAAGAACAAAACGCAGCAAGGAAACATTGACTTTGAAAGAAGAAATAGAAGAGAAAGGGCTTATAGAACTATACAGGGCTTTACACCCCCAAAAGAAAGAATACACATTCTTCTCCAGTGCTCACGGAACATTTTCCAAAATAGACCATGTGCTAGGCTACCAAAAATACCTCAATAGAATCAGGAAAATAGAAATAGTATCAACAATCTTTTCAGACCACGATGCACTGAGAATATGTGGGAAGCTGGCCCTTTAACTGACCAAGAGCCTACGTGCCTGTGCTAGGTACGGCTATCCTGACCTACGTGACCCTCGTCAGGTAAAGCCTGGGGTATTGTAATCCTCACCTACGTGACCTTTGGCAGGTAAAGCCTGTCCTATGTATGATTATCCCGAGAAAACAATTGTCATGGCTGTAACTGACAATGATTAACTTAGTATAAGCTTTGTAATGTATGGTAGGTCAAACTTATAGACTCTGTAACATTCCTAACCACATTTGGGCATGCCGCTTTGTGTAGCTGCCTCACTAATATATACCCCCCATAGCCCTCAATAAAGTCTGTCCCTTTTTCTCTTTGTTTCTAAGCTGCATTCTGTCTCTTGTGTCTTATGTTCATTCGGTCAGTCCTTCCCTGCACCTACGGATCTTAGGGCCACCTCCACGGGCCGGAGAGTGGTATGGCGGGGCCCCCGCAAGAATAGAAGTGAATCACACACAGACAGTGAGTACAAAATCAAACAGCTGTTAATTGAACAAGTCAATGCTGAACAATCAGTGGGTCAGGAAGGAAGTCAAGGACGAAATCCAAAGATACCTGGAAACAAATGAGAATGAATACACGAGCTACCAGTACTTATGGGATGCAGCGAAAGCCGTACTAAGGGGAAAATTTATAGCTCTGCAAGCATTTTTCAGGAAGGAAGAAAGGATTCCCATAAAAAACTTGAATTCAAAGCTGAAGATCTTAAGAATAGGATCAAGAGAAGGAGCCCAATCAGGCAGAAGGAAAGAGATAATAAAATTAGAGCAGAAATCAACGACATGGAAACCAAAGAAACAATCTGAAAGATCAATGAAACCAAGAACTGGTTTTTTGAGAAAATAAATAAGATAGATAAACCACTAGCAAAACACACACAAAAAAGAGAGAGAACTCTAATAAATTGAATCAGAAATAAGAACGGGAAAATCACAACAGAAACCAAAAAAATTCAAAGACTATCAGAGACTACTATGAAAGTCTGTATGCCATGAAATAAGAGAACTTAGATGAAATCGATAAATTCCTGGAGTCCTATACTCTTCCAAAGCTGAACCAAGATCTAGAGTACCTGAATAGACTTATTAACATCAAGGAATTTTAAATTGTAATCAAAAGTCTTCCCAAAAACCAAAGCCCAGGTCCAGATGGATTCACTAGCGAATCTTTCCAAGCATTTAAAGAGGACTTATTGCCAGTTCTTCTAAAGCTTTTCCAGGAAATTGAGAAAGCAGAAACTCTCCCAAACAGTTTCTATGAAGCCCATATCTCTCTAATACCAAAAGGAAACAAAGACACCACAAGAAAAGAAAACTACACGTCTATATCCCTGATGAACACGGATGCAAAGATTCTCAACAAAATACTAGCAAGTAGAATTCAACAACTCATCAAAAAGATCATAGACCATGACCAAGTGGGATTCATCCCTGGGATGCAAGGATGGTTTAACATTCTGAAATCAATCAACGTAATCCACCGTATCAACAAAAGAAATGATAAAAACTATATGGTCATATCACTCGAGGCAGAGAAAGAATTTGACGTGATCCAGCACTCGTTTATGATGAAAAACCTTGCAAAAATGGGGATAGACGGAACTTTCCTCAATATAGTTAAAGCCATCTACCAGAAACCTACAGCAAGCATCATCCTTAATGGGGAAAAACTGAGTGCCTTCCCCCTAAGATTAGGGAAGAGACAATGATGCCCAGTCTCGCCAATACTCTACAATATACTACTAGAACTAATTTCAATAGCTATTAGGCAAGAAAAAGATATTCAGGGCATCCGGGTATGAAAGGAAGAAATCAAGCTCTCACTATTCACAGATGATGTGATACTATAGTTAGAGAACCATATAGCCTCCATCAAGAAAATCCCTGAAACAATGGACTTGTATAATAACGATGCAGGTTATACAATCAATACCCCAAAGCCCAGGGCTTTCCTATATGCAAATAGTGAGAGAGAAGGAACTGACATGAAGAAAGCAATCCCGTTCACAGTTGTGACCCAGAAAATCAACTACTAGGGATTAACTTAACTAAGTAAATAAAAGGACCTGTACAAAAAACCTACAAAAGGCTACTTCAGGAAATAAAAGTGGACACGAGGAAATGGAAAAATATCCACTGTTCATGGATCGGGCTGGAGCGATAGCACAGCGGGTAGGGCGTTTGCCTTACAAGCGGCCAACATGGCCGACCCGAGTTCGATTCCTCCGTCCCTCTCGGAGAGCCCGGCAAGCGACCGAGAGTATTCGATATGCCAGACACAGTAACAACAAAGTCTCCAATGGAGACGTTACTGGGCCCGCTCGAGCAAATCGAGTCAAAATGGCAATACTTCCCAAAGCACTGTACAAATTCAATGCGATCCCTATTACAATACTCATGATATTCTTCAAAGAAGTGGAGCAAACTCTCCTGAAATTTATATGGAACAACAAGACTCCACGAATACCTAAAGCAATTCCTGGGAAAAGGAAAATGGGAGGAATCAATCTTCCTAACTTCAAACTCTACAACAAAGCAAGTAATAATTAAAACAGCATGGTACTGGAACGAAGTCAGAGCTGAGAACCAATGGAACAGGGTTGAATATACTGACATCTCCCCCAAAGTTTATGATCGTCTAATCTTTGATAGGGATCCAGAAAAATGAAGTGGAGACTCTTTAACAAATTGTGCTATAAAACTAGACGGCTAAATGCAAAAAAAATGTGCTCAGATCTCTGCCTAACACCATGTACAAAAGTAAGATCAAAATGGATTAAAGATCTCAATATGAGACCATAATCCATAAGGTACATTGAAGACAAATTTGGCAAAAGCCTCTATGACTTTGAAGTTAATGGTATATTCAAATATGTCATGCCAGTGGCCAAGCAAGTGAAAACAGAGATAGATAAATGGGGCTATCTTAAACTAAGAAGCATCTGCACCTCAAAAGAAACAATGACCAAAATACAAAGAGTCTACAGAATGGGAAGTGATATTCTCAGAATATACATCCGACAAGAGCTTGATATCAAGGATATACAAAATACATGTTGAGTTTCACAAGAAGAAAACATCCAACCCCATCAAAAATGAGCCAAAACTTTCTCAAAGAACAAACCCGAATGGCTAAAAGGCACATGGGAAAATGCTCTACATCATTTACAATCAAGAGATGCATATCAAAACCACAATGAGATATCATTTCACACCACAGAGACTTGCCCACATCCACAAGAACAAAAGCAATGGCTGTTGGCGCCGATGTGGTGAGAAAGGGACCCTCCTTCACTGCTGGTGGGAATGCCGACTGGTTCAGACCTTTTGGAAAACAGTATTGACGATTCTCAAAAAATTAGAAACTGAGCTCCCATTTGACCCAGCAATACCACTCCTGGGAATATACCCAGAATAGGCAAAAAAGTACAGTCAAATTGACATCTGCACTTGTCATTGACATTGCAGCACTGTTTACAATAGCTAGAATCTTGATAAAAAATGAATTCCCTAGACCAGATGACTGGTTCAAGAAACTTGGTACATCTACACAATGGAGTACTATGTAGTAGTTAGAAAGAATGAAGTTATGAAATTTACATACATTTGGTACTACGTGGAATGTAACATACTAAGGAAATGAGTCAGAAAGAGAGGGATAGACATAGAAAGCTTGCATTCATCTGGGGAACATAAAGTAACAAAATAGGAGACTAAAACCTAAGAATAGCCGAGATAAATACCAGGAGGTTTACTCCATGGCTTGTAGGCCAGCCTCACACTGTAGGGTTAAAAGAAGCTCATATAGAGATTGGAGCACCAAATAAAGGGTGTTGGGATTCCCAGGATGGGAGATGCATGCTGAATGTAGACTATAGACTGAACACGATTGCCATTCAATTACTCTTTTGCAAACCACGGCACCCAAAAGGAGAGAGAGAGCAGCGGGTAGTACCCTGCCATAGAGGAAGGGTGGGAAGGGGGATCAGGGTGGGAGGGATACTGGGATCAGTGGTGGTGGAGAATGGACACTGGTGGAAAGATGGGTACACATTCATTGTATAGATGAAACACAAACACAGAGGTTTGTAAGTCTACAACTGTACCTCATGGTGTTTCACTAATAAAAATTAAAAAAAGAAGAATAAGAAAAAGAATAAATAGAAAGACCATGTGAAAAAGAAGAATTAAAGAAGAAGAAAAAGAAGAAGAAGAAGAAGAAGAAGAAGAAGAAGAAGAAGAAGAAGAAGAAGGAGAAGAAGACGAAGAAGAAGAAGAAAAAGAAGAAGAAAACAAGCAGAAATAAAAGACAAAACAGAAGAAGACGAGAAGTATAAGAAGAAGAAGAAGGAGAAGAGTGAAGAAGTGGAAGAAGTGGAAGAAGAAGAGAAGTATAAGGAGATGAAGATTATGGTTCTGATGAATAAGCAGAAGTAAAAGAGGAAGTAGAAGAGGAAAAGGAAGAAGAAAGGCCGAAAAAGGAGAAGAAAAAAAGTAGATGATGAAAAAGAAGAAGAGGAATAATTAAAAGGAGAAGAATAAGGAGAAGACGAAGATTCAGAAGGAGAAGATGAGGAGGTAAGGAGAAAAAGTCAAAAAAAGAGAAAATTGTGCAGGAGAAGTAGGAGAGGAGAAAAGCAATGAGAAGCAGAAAGAGGAGGAGAAGAAAGAGAAGAAGAAAAAGAAGAGGAAGGAGAACGAAATGAGGAAGAAGAAGTTGGATAAGAAGGAGGAGGAGGAGGAAAAGAAGTAAGAGGAAAGGGAGAAGAAAAAGAAGAGAAAGAAGAATAAGAAAAAGAATAAGAAGGAGGAGGAGGGTGAGAAGGAGGAGGAGAAGAGGTAGT
>NW_026606143.1:42500-75000 GCF_029834395.1 Sorex fumeus
AGAAGAAGAAGAAGAAGAAGAAGAAGAAGAAGAAGAAGAAGAAGGCCTCATTCAACCAGGTACAGCCCGGCACCCAGGGCTTCGGACTCTCTCTGGGCATGCGCAGCTAGCTTAATCAGAAACGCAGCTGAACAGCTCCGGGCACTTCTCATTCAACGAGGTACAGCCTAGCACCCAGGGCTTGGGACTCTCTCTGAGCGTGCGCAGCTAGCTTGATCCCCTAGAACGGCCGTTTTCCCTTTGTTCTGTGAGGGGACAGGAACTGAGATACATCTCAGGGAAACAAAGCTGAACGGCTCCGGGCACGCTCTCCTCATTCTACCAGGTACAGCCCGGCACGCAGGGCTTGGAATTCTCTCTGGGTAGGCAGAGCTAGCTTGATCCTCCAAAACAGCCGGCTTACTCCTTTTCTGCGCGGAACAGGAAGTGAGACACATCTCGCTGAAACAAATCTGTACGGCTCCGGGAACTGTCTCCTCATTCAACAAGGTACAACCTGGCACCCAGGGCTTGGGACTCTCTCTGGGCATGCGCAGCTAGCTTGATCCCCTAGAAGAGCCGGTTTTCCCCTTGATCTGCGGTGTACAGTAACTGAGACACATCTCGCGTAAACAAAGCTAAATGGCTCCGGGCACTCTCTCCACATTAAACCAGGTACAGCCTGGCACACAGGGCTTCAGACTCTCTCTGGGCATGCGCAGCTAGCTTGACTTTCTAGACCAGCCGGTTTACCCCTTGATCTGCACGGGACAGGAATGGAGACACATCTCGCGGAAACAAAGCTGAACGGCTCCGGTAACTCTCTCCTCATTCAAGCAGGTGCAACAGAGCAACCAGGGCTTGGGACTCTCTCTGGATATGCACAGCTAGCTTGATCCATAGAAGAGCCAGTTTCCCCCTTGATCTGTGCGGAACGGGAATTGAAACACATTTAGCGGAAACAAAGCTGAAAGACACCGAGCACTCTCTCCTCATTCAACCAGGTACAGCCCAGCATCCAGGGCTTGGGTCTCTCGCTGGGCATGTGCAGATAACTTGATCCTCTAGAACAGCCTTTGTTCCCCTTGCTCTGTGGTGAACGAGTACTGAGACACATCTCGTGGAAATAAAGCTGAATGGCTCCAGGAACTCTCTCCTCATTCAACCGGGTACAGGCCAGCACCCAGGACTTGGGACTCTCTCTGGGCATGCGCAGCTAGCTTGATTCCCTAGAAAAGACTGTTTTCCCCCTTGATCTGCATGGGACAGGAACTGAGACACATTTCGCGGAAACAAAGCTGAACGGCGTCAGGCACTCTCTCCTCATTCTACCAGGTAGATCCCGGCACCCAAGGCTTGGGACTCTCTCTGATCATGCGTAGCTAATTTGATCCCATAGAACAGATGATTTCCCCCTTGATCTGTGCGGGAGAGTAACTGAGACACATCTCACGGAAACAAAGCTGAACGGCTCCGGGCACTCTTTCCTCATTCAAGCAGGTGTAACCTGGCAGCAGGGCTTGGGAATCTCTCTGCGCATGCGCAGCTAGCTTGAACCCTAGAACAGACGTTTCCCCTTGATATGTGGGGGACAGGAACTAAGACACATATCATGAAAACAAAGCGAAACAGCTCCGGGCACTCTCTTCTCATTCAACCAGGTACAGACAGGCACCAAGAACTTGGTTCTCTCGCTGGGCTTGTGCAGCTAGCTTGATCCCCTAAAAAAAGCCGGTTTTCCTTTTGACCTGCATGGGACGAGAACTGAGACACATCTCGTGGAAAAAAAGTGAACAACTCCGGGCACTCTACTCATTCAACCAGGTACAGCCCGGTAACCAGATCTTGGTAATCTCTCTGGGCATGCGCAGCTAGCTTGATCCCCTAGAATGGCCAGTTTCCCCCTTCATCTGCGTGGTACGTGGACTGAGACATATCTCACGGAAACAAACCGGAATGGCTCCGGGCACTCTCTGCTCATTCTACCAGGTAGATCCGGGACCCAGGGCTTGGGACTCTATCTGGGCATTTGCAGCTAGCTTGATCTCATAGAACAGCCGGTTTCCCCCTTGATCTGTGCTGGAGAGGAACTGAGACACATCTCACGGAAACAAAGCTGAACGGCTCCGGGAACTCTCTCCTCATTCAACCAGGTACAACCCAGCATCCAGGGCTTGGGACGCTTTATTTGCATTTGCAACCAGCATGACCACCTAGAACAGCCGGTTTTCCCCTTCATCTGTGGGGGACGGGAACTGAGAAACATCTCGCGGAAACAAAGTTGAATGGCTTCAGGCACTCTCTCCTCATTCTACAAGGTAGATCCCTACACCAAAGACTTGGGACTCTCTCTGATCATGCAAAGTTTGCATGAACCCATATGACAGCCGGTTTTCACCTTGATCCGTGGGGGAGAGGAACTGAGACACAATTAGCAGAAACGAAGCTGAACGGTTCCGGGCACTCTCTCCTCATTATACCAGGTATATCCCGGCACCCAAGGCTTGGTACTCTTCTCTGATCATGCGCAGCTAGCTTGATCCAATAGAACAGACGATCTTCCCCTTGATCTGTGCGGGAGAGGAACTGAGACACATCTCGCGGAAACAATGCTGAATGGCTCCGGGAACACTCTCCTCATTCAAGCAGGTGCAACAGGGCACCCAGGGCTTGGGAATCTCTCTGAGCATGCGCAGCTAGCTTGAACCCTAGTACAGCTGGTTTCCCCTTGATATATGGCGGAACAGGAAGTAAGACACATATCACGAAAACAAAGCTGAACGGGTCCAGGCACTCTCTCCTCATTCAACCAGGTACAGATCGGCACCCAGGACTTGGTTCTCTCGCTGGGAATGTGCAGCCAGCTTGATCCCCTATAAAAAGCCGGTTTTCCCTTTGACCTTCACGGGACAAGAACTGAGACACATCTCGTGGAAAAAAGGTGAACATCTCTGGGCACTCTCTACTCATTCAACCAGGTACAGCCCGGAAACTAGGGCTTGGTACTCTCTCTGGGCATGCGCAGCTAGCTTGATCCCCTAGAATGGCCAGCCTTCCCCTTCATCTGTGCCGTACGTGAACTAAGACATATCTCACGGAAACAAAGCTGAGAGACTCCGGGTACTCTCTCCTCATTCTACCAGGTAGATCCTGTAACCGAGGGCTTGGGACTCTATCTAGGCATGCGCAGCTAGCTTGATCCCATAGAACAACCGGTTTTCCCCTTGATCTGTGCGGGAGAGGAACTGAGACACATCTCACGGAAACAAAGCTGAACGGATCCAGGCACTCTCTCCTCATTCAACGAAGTAAAACTCAGCAAACAGGGCTTGGGACGCTATCTGGGCATGCGCAGCTACCATGATCACCTAGAAGAGCCGGTTTTCCCTTTGATCTGTGGGGGGAAAAGAACTGAGACACATCTTATGGAAACAAAGCTGAATGGCTTCTGGCACTCTCTCCTCATGCAACCAGGTACAGCCCGGCAACCAGGGCTTGGGACGTTCTCTGGGCATGCGCAGCTAGCTTGATTCACTAGAACACCCGGTTTTCCCACTAGATCTGTGCGGAACGGGAACTGATACACATTTCACGGAAACAAAGCTGAACGGGTCCAGGCACTCTCTCCTCATTTAACCAGGTACAGCCAAGCACCCAGGACTTGGTTCTCTCGCTGGGCATGTGCAGCTAGCTTGATCCCCTAAAAGAGCCAGTTTTCCCTTTGACCTGCACGGGACGAGAATTGAGACACATCTCACAGAAAAAAAGTGAACAGCTCTGGGCACTCTCTACTCATTCAACCAGGTACAACCCGGAAAGCAGGGCTTGGTACTCTCTCTGGGAATGTGCAGCTAGCTTGATCCCCTAAAATGGCCGGTTTTCCCCTTCATCTGCGTGGTAAGTGAACTGAGACATATCTCGCAGAAACAAACCTGAACGGCTCCGGACACTCTCTCCTCATTCTACCACGTAGATCCCGGAACCCAGGGCTTGGGACTCTATCTAGGCATGCGCAGCTAGCTTGATCCCATAGAAGAGCTGGTTTTCTCCTTGATCTGTGGGGGAAAAGAACTGAGACACATCTCACGGAAACAAACCTGAATGGCTCCAGGCACTCTCTCCTCATTCAACCAGGTACAGCCAGACACCCAGGGCTTGGGACTCTCTCTGGGCATCACAGCTAGCTTGATTCCCTAGAACAGCCGATTTTCCCCCTTGATCTGCGCGGAACGGGAAATGAGAAACATTTCGAGGAAACAAAGCTAAACGGATCAGGGCACTCTCTCCTCATTCAACCAGGTACAGACCGGCACCCAGGGCATGGATCTCTCACTGGACATTTGCAGCTAATTTGATCCGCTGGAACAGCCGGTGTTCTCCTTGCTCTGTGGGGGACGAGAACTGAGACACATCTCGTGGTAAAAAGCTGAATAGCTTCGGGGACTCTCTGCTCATTCAACCAGGAACAGCCCAGCAACCAGGGCTTGGGACTCTCTCTAAGCATGCACAGCTAGCTTGATTCCCTAGAACAGACTGTTTTCCCCTTTGATCTGCACGGGAAAGTAACTGAGACACATTAAGTGGAAACAAACCTGAACGGCTCCGGGCATTCTTTCCTCATTCAACCCGGTACAGCCAGGCACCCAGGGCTTGGGACTCTCTCTGGACATGCACAGCTAGCTTGATTCCACAGAATAGCCAGCTTTCCCTTGATATGTGCGGGACAGGAACTGAGACACATATTGCGGAAAAAAGCTGAACGGCTTCGGGCACTCTCTCCACATTCTTCCAGGTAGATGCCGGCACCCAAGGATTGGGACTCTCTCTGGGCATGCGCATCTAGCTAGATGCCCTAGAAGAACCGGTTTTCCCCTTGATCTGCACTGTACAGGAACTGAGACACATTTCACGGAAACAAAGCTGAACGGGTCCGGGCACTCTCTCCTCATTCCACGAGGTACTGCCAGGCACCCAGGGCTTGAGACTCTCTCTGGGCATGCGCAGCTAGCTTGATCCCCCAGAAAGGCCGGTTTTCCCCTTCATCTGCGTGGTACGTGAACTAAGACATATCTCGGCTCCGGGCACTCTCTCCTCATTCTACCAACTAGATCCCGGCACCCAGGGCTTGGGACTCTATCTGGGTGTGTGCAGCTAGCTTGATCCCATAGAACAGCCGGTTTTCCCCTTGATCTGTGCAGGAGAGGAACTGAGACACATCTCGTGGAAACAAAGCTGAACGAATCCAGGCACTCTCTCCTCATTCAACCAGGTAAAACTCAGCACCCAGGGCATGGGACGATTTCTGGTCATGCGCAGCTAGCATGATTCCCTAGAAGAGCCGGTTTTCCCTTTGATCTGTGGGGGAAAAGAACTGAGACACATCTCACGGAAACAAACCTGAATGGCTCCCGGCACTCTCTCCTCATTCAACCAGGTAGAGCCAGGCACCCAGGGCTTGGGACTCTCTCTGGGAATGCGCAGCTAGCTTGATTCCCTAGAACAGCGGGTTTTCTCCTTAGATCTGTGCGGAATGGGAACTGAGACATATTTCGAGGAAACAAAGCTGAACAGCTCCGGGCACTCTCTCCTCATTCAACCAGGTACAACCTGGCACCCAGGCCTTGGGTGTCTTGCTGGGCATGTGCAGCTAACTTGATCCGCTAGAACAGCCGGTGTTCCCCTTGCTCTATGGGGGATGAGAACTGAGACACATTTCGCGGAAACAAAGCTGAATGGCTACGGGGACTCTCTCCTCATTCAACCTGGTACAGCCCAGCACACAGGGCTTGGGCCTCTCTCTGGGCATGCGCAGCTAGCTTGAGTTCCTAGAAAAGACTGTTTTCCCCCTTGATCTGCGCAGGACAGTAACTGAGACACATTATGCAGAAACAAAGCTGAAGGGCTCTGGGTGCTTTCTCCTCATTCAAACAGGTACATCCAGGCACCCAGGGCTTGGGACTCTCTCTGGGCATGCGCAGCTAGCTTGATTCCCCAGAATAGCCTGCTTTCCCTTGATCTGTGAGGGACAGGAACTGAGACACAGTTCACTGAAACAAAGCTGAACGGCTCCGAGAACTCTCTCCTCATTCAACCAGGTACAACCCAGCACACAGGGCTTGGAACGCTATCTAATCATGCACAGCTAGCATGATCCTTTAAAACAGCCGATTTTCATTTGACCTGCACGGGACGGGAAGTGAGACACATCTCGAGGGAAAAAAAAGCTGAACGGCTCCGGGCACTCTCTACTCATTCAACCATGTACAGCCCGGCACCCAGGGTTTGGGACTCTTTCTGGGCATGCGCAGAGAGCTTGATCCCCTAGAACGGCCGGTTTTCTCCTTGATCTACGCGGTAAGGTAACTGAGACACATCTTGCGGAAACAAAGCTGAACAGCTCCAGGCACTCTCTCCTCATTCAACCAGGTACAGCCCGGCATCCGGGACTTGAGGCTCTCTCTGGGCATGGACAGCTAGCTTGATCCCCCCAAAAAGCTGGCTTTCCCCTATTCTGCGCAGGACGGTAATTGAAACACATCTCACAGAAACAAAGTTAAGTGGCTCCAGGAACTCTCTCCTCATTCAACCATTTACAACCCGGCAACCTGGTCTTGGAACTCTCTCTGGGCATGCGCAGCTAGCTTGATCCTCTAGACCAGTCGGCTATCCCCTTGATTACGCGGGACAGGAACTGACTCATATCTCGCAGGAAACAAAGCTGAATGGCTCCGGGCACTCTCTTCTCATTCAAGCAGGTACAAACAGGCACCCAGGGCTTGGGACGCTCTCTGGGCATGCACAGCTAGCACAATCCCGTAGAACAGCCAGTTTTACCCTTGATCTTTGGGGGACGGGAACTGAGACACATCTAGCGGAAACAAAGCTGAATGGCTCCGGGCACACTCTCATCATTCAAACAGGTAAAGCCAGGCACCCACGACTTGGGAGTCCCTCTCGGCATTCAGAGGTAGCTTGATCCCCCAGAACAGCCCGATTTCCCTTTTTCTACGCAGGATGGGAACTGAGACACATCTCCCGAAAACAAAGCTGAACGGCTCAGGGAACACTTTTCTAATTCAAGCAGGTAAAACCCACACCCAGAGCTTGGGACTCTCTCTGGGCATGCACAGTTAGCTTAATCCCGTAGAACCGCCGGTTTTCCCTTTGATCTGTTCGGGACAGGAACTGAGAAACTTCTCGCGGAAACAAAGCTGAACGGCTCCATGCACTCTCTACTCATTAACTCAGGTACAGCCCGGCACCCAGGGCTTTGGACTATCTCTGGACATGCGCAGCTAGTTTGATTCCCTAGAACAGCAGGTTTTCCCCTTGATCTGCACGGTTCGGGAACTGAGACACATCTCGCGGAAACAAAGCTGAATGGCTCCAGGTACTCTCTACTTATTCAACCAGGTACCACCCGGCACTGAGGGCTTGGGACTCTCTCTGGGTGTGCGCAGCTAGCTTGATCCCCTAGAACAGCCGGTTTTCCTCATGATTTGCGGGGGACAGTAATGGAGACACATCTCACGGAAACAAAGCTGAACGGCTCCGGACACTCTCTCTTCATTCAACCAGGTACAGCCCAGCACCCAGGGCTTGCACCCTGTCTGGGCATGCACAGCTAGCTTGATCCACTAGAACAACATATTTTCCCCTTGATCTTTGCAGGATGCGAACTGAGTCACATGTAGGGGAAAGAAAGCTGAACAGCTCCGGGCACTCTCTCCTCATTCAACCTGGTACGCTCAGCACCTAGGGCTTGGGACTCTTTCTGGGCATACACAGCTAACTTGATCCCCTAGAACAGTCGCTTTTCCCCTTATATGCACAGGACGGTAACTGAGACACATCTCGGGGAAATAAAGCTGAATATCTCCGGGAACACTTTCCTCATTAAACCAAGTAGAGCCTGGAACCCAGGGCTTGGGACTCTCTCAGGGCATGCGCAGCTAGCTTGATTCCCTAGAACAGCCGGATTTCCCCTTTATCTGTGCGGGATGGGAACTGAGAAATATTTAGTGGAAACAAATCTGAACAGCTCCGGTCATGCATTCCTCATTTAACCAGGTACAACCCAGCACCCAGGGCTTGGGATTCTCTCTGGGCATTCTCAGCATGGTTGATCCCCTAGAACAGCCGGGTTTGCCCTTTCCTGCAAGGGACGCGAACTGAGACACATCTTGTGGAAACAAAGCTGATCGGCTCCGGGCACACTCTCCTCATATAAACAGGTACAACCCGGCACCCAGGGCTTGCGACTCTTTCTGGGCATGCACAGCTAGCTTGATCCCCTAGAACAGCCAGTTTTGCCATTTTTTGCAAGGGACCCGAACTGAGACACATCTCACGCAAACAAAACTGAATGGCTTCGGGCACTCTTTCCTCATTCAAGCAGGTGCAACCTGGCACCCAGGGCTTGGGAATCTCTATGGGCATGCGAAGCCAGATGGATTCCCTGGAACAGCCAGATTTCCCCTTGATATGCGAGGGACAGGAACTGAGAAATCTCTCAAGGAAACAAAGCTGAATGGCCCCAGGCACTCTCTCCTCATTCAACCAGGTACAGCCCGGCACACAGGGCTTCGGGCTCACTCTGGGCATGCACAGCTAGCTTGATTTTCTAGAACAGCCGGTTTACCCCCTTGATCTGAGCGTAATGGGAACTGAGACATATCTCACAGAAACAAAGCTGAACGGCTCCGGGAACTCTCTCCTCATTGAAGCAGGTACAACACGGCACCCAGGGCTTGGGACTCTCTCTGGATATGCGCAGCTAGCTTGTTTCATAGAACAGCCAGTTTTCCCCTTTATCTGTGCGGAACGGGAACTGAAACACATTTCGTGGAAACAAAGCTGAACAACACAGGGCACTTTCTCCTCATTCAACCAGGTACAGCCCGGCACCCAGGGCTTGGGACTCCCTTTGGGCATGCGCAGCTAGCTTAATTCCCCAGAACAGCCGGTTTTCCCTTCTTTGGGCGGGACGGGAACTGAGACACATCTCGTGGAAACAAAGCTGAAAGGCTTCAGGCACTCTCTCCTCATTCTACCCGGTACATCCCGGCACTGAAGGCTTGAGACTCTCTCTGGGCATGCGCAGCTAGCATGATTTCCTAGTACAGCCGGTTTTACCCTTGATCTGTGTGGGACAAGAACTGAGACACATCTCGTGGAAACAAAGCTGAACGGCGTCGGGCACTCTCTCCTCATTCTACCAGGTAGAGCCCGGCACCCAAGGCTGGGACCCTCTCTGGGCATGCGCAGCTGGATTGATGCCCTAGAACAGCCAGTTTTCCCCTATATCTGTGCGGGACAGGAACTGAGACACATCTCGTGGAAACAAAGCTGAACATCTACGGGAACTTTCTCCTCATCCAACCTGATACAGCCCAGCACCCAGGGCTTGGTACTTTCTCTGGGCATGCGCAGCTAGCTTGATTCCCTAAAACAGACTGTTTTACCCCTTGATCATTGCAGGACAGTAACTGAGACACATTATGCGGAAACAAAGCTGAACGGGTCCAGGCACTCTCTCCTCATTCAACCAGGTACAGCCCCGCACCATGGTCGTGGGACTCTCTCTGGGCATGCGCAACTAGCTTGATTCCCCAGAAGAGACGGCTTTCCCTTGATCTGTGTAGGACAGGAAATGAGACATATCTCACAGAAACAAAGCTGAACGGCTCCGGGCACTCTCCTCATTCAAGCAGGTGCAACCCAGAACCCAGGGCTTGGGAATCTCTCTGCGCATGCGCAGCTAGCTTGAACCCTAGTACAGCCGGTTTCCCCTTGATATGTGCAGGACAGGAAATAAGACACATATCAAGAAAAAAAGCTGAATGGGGCCAGGCACTCTCTCCTCATTCAACCAGGTACAGACCGGTACCCAGGACTTGGTTCTCTCTCTGGGCATGTGCAGCTAGCTTGATCCCCTAAAAATGCCAGTTTTCCCTTTGACCTGCACGGGACGAGAACTGAGACACATCTCGCGGAAAAAAAGTGAACAGCCCTGGGCACTCTCTACTCATTCAACCAGGTACAGCCCGGCAACCAGGGCTTGGTACTCTCTCTGAGCGTGCACAGGTAGCTTGATCCCCTAGAATGGCCGGTTTCCCCCTTCATCTGTGCAGTACGTGAACTGAGACATATCTCGCGGAAACAAACCTGAACAGCTCCGGGCACTCTCTCCTCATTCTACCAGGTAGATCCGGAACCCAGGGCTTGGGACTCTATCTGGGAATTTGCAGCTTGCTTGATCTCATAGAACAGCAGGTTTTCCCCACGATCTGTGCAGGAGAGGAACTGACACACATCTCGCGGAAACAAAGGTGAACGGAACCGGGAATTCTCTCCTCATGGAACCAGGTAAAACCCAGCACACAGGGCTTGGGACGCTTTCTGGGCATGCGCAGCTACCATGATCCCCTAGAAGAGCCGGTTTTCCCTTTGACTTGAAGGCGAATAAAACTGAGACACATCTTGTGGAAACAAAGCTGAATGGCTCCGGGCACTCTCTCCTCATTCAAGAAGGTGCAACCTGGCACCCAGGGCTTGGGAATCTCTCTGTGCTTGAACCCTAGAACAGCCGGTTTCCCTTTGATATGTGCGGGACAGGAACTGAGACACATATCACGAAAACAAAGCTGAACGGGTCCAGGCACTCTCTCCTCATTCAACCAGGTACAGATCGGCACCCAGGACTTGGTTCTCTCGCTGGGAATGTGCAGCCAGCTTGATCCCCTAGAACAGCCTGTATTTCCCCTTGATCTCTACTGAATAGGAACTGAGACACATCTCGCGGAAACAAAGCTGAATGACTCCGGGTACTCTTTCCTCATTCTACCAGGTAGATCCTGGCACCCAAGGCTTGGGACTCTCTCTTATCATGCACAGCTAGCTTGATCCTATAGAACAGACGATTTCCCCTTGATCTGTGCGGGATAGGTACTGAGACACATCTCCCGGAAACAAATCTGAACAGCTCCGGGCACTCTCTCCTCATTCAAACAGGTGCAACCAGGCACCGAGGGCTTGGGAATCTCTCTGCGCATGCGCAACTAGCTTGAACCCTAGAGCAGCCGTTATCTCCTTGATATGTGCGGGACAGGAACTGGGACACAAATCACGAAAACAAAGCTGAACGGCTCCGGGCACTCTCTCCTCATTCAACCTTGTACGGATCGGCACCCAGGACTTGGTTTTCTCGCTGGGCATGTGCAGCTAGCTTGATCCCCTAGAAGAGCTGGTTTTCCCTTTAAACTGCACAGGACGTGTCCTGAGACACATCTCGAGGAGAAAAGTGAACAGCTCGGGGCACTCTCTACTCATTCAACCCGGTACAGCCCGGCAACCAGGGCTTGGTACTCTCTCTGGGCATGCGCAGTTAGCTTGATACCCCAGAAAGGCCGGTTTTCCCCTTCATCTGCGCGGTACTTGAACTGAGACATATCTCACGGAAACAAAGCTGAACGGCTCCGGGCACTCTCTCCTCATTCTACCAGGTAGATCCCGGAACCCAGGGCTTGGGACTCTATCTGGGCATGCGCAATTAGTTTGATCCCATAGAACAGACGTTTTTCCCCTTGATCTGTGCAGGAGAGGAACTGAGACACATCTCGCGGAAACAAAGCTGAACGGATCCGGGCACTCTCTCCTCATTCAACCAGGTACAGCCAGGCACCCAGGGCCTGCGACTCTCTCTGGGCCTGCGCAGCTAGCTTGATTCCCTAGAGCAGCAGGTTTCCTCCCTAGATCTGTGAAGAATGGGAACTTAGGCATATTTCGCGAAAAGAAAGCTGAACGGCTCCGGGCACTCTCTCCTCATTTAACCAGGTACAGCCCGGCACCAAGGGCTTGGGTGTCTCGCTGGGCATGTGCAGCTTACTTGATCCACTAGAACAGCCGGTGTTCTCCTTGTTCTGTGGGGGATGAGAACTGAGAAAGATCTCACGGAAACAACGCTTAATGGCTTCGGGGACTCTCTTCGTTCAACCGCGTACAGCCCAGCACCCAGGGCTTGGGACTCTCTGTGGGCATGCGCAACTAGCTTGATTCCTTAGAACAGACTGTTTTCCCCCTTGATCTGCGTGGGACAGTAACTGAGACACAGTAAGCGTAAACAAAGCTGAATGGCTTCAGGCAATCTCTCCTCATTCAACCAGGTACCGCCAGGCACCCAGGGCTTGGGACTCTCTCTGGGCATGTGCAGCTAGCTTGATTCCCCAGAATAGCCAGCTTTCCCATGATCTGTGCAGGATAGGAACTGAGACACATCTCACTGAAACAAAGCTGAATGGCTGTGGGAACTCCCTCCTCATTCAACCAGGTACAACCCAGCACACAGGGCTCGGGACACTTTCTGAGCATGCGCAGCTAGCATGATCCCCTAGAACAGTCGACTTTCTCTTTGACCTGCAGGGGATGGGAACTAAGACTCATCTCGAGGAAAAAAAGCTGAACGGCTCGGGGCACTCTCTACTCATTCAACCATGTACAGACCGGCAACCAGGGCTTGGGACTCTTTCTGGGCATGCGCAGATAGCTTGATCCCCTAGAACGGCCAGTTTTTCCCTTGATCTATGCAGTAAGGGAACTGAGACACATCTTGCGGAAACAAAGCTGAACGGCTCCAGGCACTCTCTCCTCATTCAACCAGGTACAGCCCGGATTCCAGGACTTGAGTCTCTCTCTGGGCATGGACAGCTAGCTTGAACCCCCCAAAAAGCCGGCTTTCCCCTTTTCTGCACAGGACGGTAATTGAGACACATGTCGCAGAAGCAAAGGTAAATGGCTCCAGGAATTCTCTCCTCATTCAACCATTTTCAACCCGGCAACCTGGTCTTGGAACTCTCTCTGGGCATTCACAGCTAGCTTGATCCTCTAGAACAGTCGGCTTTCCCTTTTATCTACGTGGGACGGGAACTGTCTCATACCTCGAAGGAAACAAAGCTGAATGGCTCCGGGCACTCTCTCCTCATTCAAGCAGGTACAAACAAGCACCCAGGGCTTGGGACGCTCTCTGGGCATGCACAGATAGCACAATCCTGTAGAACAACCAGTTTTCCCTTTGATCTTTGGGGGATGGGAACTGAGACAAATCTCGCGGAAACAAAGCTGAATGGCTCCGGGCACACTCTCCTCATTCAAACAGATACAGCCAGGTACCCACGACTTGGGAGTCCCTCTCGGCATTCAGAGGTAGCTTGATCTCCCAGAACAGCCCGCTTTCCCGTTTTCTGCACGGGATGGGAACTGAGACACATCTCGCGGAAACAAAGCTGAATGACTCAGGGAACACTCTTCTCATTCAAGCAGGTACAACCCACACCCAGAGCTTGGGACTCTCTCTGGGCATGCACAGCTAGCTTAATCCCGTAGAACCGCCGGTTTTCCCTTTGATCTGTTCAGGACAGGAACTGAGAAACTTCTCGCGGAAACAAAGCTGACCGGCTCCATGCACTCTCTACTCATTAACCTAGGTACAGCCCGGCACCCAGGGCTTTGGACTATCTCTGGGCATACGCAGCTAGTTTGATCCCCTAGAACAGCACGTTTTCCCCTTTATCTGCGCGGTATGGGAACTGAGACACATTTCACGGAAACAAATCTGAACGGCTCCAGGCACTCTCTACTTATTCATCCAGGTACAACCCGGCACCGAGGGCTTGGGACTCTCTCTGGGAGTGCTCAGCTAGCTTGATCCCCTAGAACAGCCTGTTTTCCCCATGATCTTTGTGGGACACGAACGGAGACACATCTCACGGAAACAAAGCTGAACGGTTCGGGGCACTCTCTCCTCATTCGACCAGAGGACCCGGCAATCAGGACTTGGGACTCTCTCTGGGCATTCACACCTATCTTGATCCCCTAGAACAGCCATTTTCCCATTTGTTCTGTGAGGGATGGGAACTGATACACATCTCGCAAAAAAAAAAAGTTGAATGAATTGAGGTACTCTCTTCTCATTCAACCAGGTACAACCCAGCATCCAGGGCTTGGGACGCTTTCTGGGCATGCGCAGGTAACATGATACCCTAGAACATCCTGTTTTCCCCTTGATCTCTGGGGGACGGGAACTGAGACACATCTTGCTGAAACAAAGCTGAACGGCTCCGGGCAGTCTCTCCTCATTCAACAAAGTACATCCAGGTACCCAAGGCTTGGGACTCTCTCTGAGCATGCTCAGGTAGTTTGATTCCCCTAGAACAGCAGGTTTTCCCCTTGATCTGCAAGGTACTGGAACTGACACACATATGTCGGAAATAAAGATGAACGGCTCCGGGCACTCTCTCCTCATTCAACCAGGTACAGCCCGGCACCCAGGGCTAAGGAACCTCTCTGGGCATGCGCAGCTGGCTTGATCCCCTAGAACAATGTATTTTCCCCTTGATCTTTTCAGGACGGGTACTGAGACACATGTGGCGGAAAGAAAGCTGAACAGCTCCGGGCACTCTCTCCTCATTCAACCTGGTACGCTCTCCTCATTCAACCTGGTACACTCAGCACCTAGGGCTTGGGACTCTTTCTGGGCATGCCCAGCTAACTTGATCCCCTAGAACAGTCGCTTTTCCCCTTGATATGCGCAGGATGGTAACTGAGACACATCTCAGGGAAATAAAGCTGAATATCTCCGGGAACTCTTTCCTCATTAAACCAGGTAGAGTCTGGAACCCAGAGCTTGGGAATCTCTCAGGGCATGTGCAGCTAGCTTGATTCCCTAGAACAGCCGGATTTCCCATTTATCTGTGTGGGACGGGAACTGAGAAACATTTAGTGGAAACAAATCTGAACAGCTCTGGGCACGTACTCCTCATTTAATCAGGTACAACCCGGCACCCAGGGCTTGGGATTCTCTCTGGGCATGCGCAGCATGGTTGATCCCCTAGAACAGCCTAGAACAGCCGGGTTTGCCCTTTTCTGCAAGGGACACGAACTGAGACACATCTTGCGGAAACAAAGCTAATCAGCTCCGGGCACTCTGTCCTCATTCAACCATGTACAACCCGGCAGCCGGGGCTTGGGTATCTCTCTGGGCATGTGCATCTAGTTTGATCCCCTGAAACAGCCGGCTTTCCCCTTTTCTGCGCAGGACGGGAACTGAGAAACATCTCACAGAATCAAAGCTGAACGGCTCCAGGAACTCTCTCCTCATTCAAGCAGTTGCAACCCGGCATCCAGGACTTGGGATTCTCATTGGGCATGCGCAGCTAGCTTGATGCATAGAACAGCCGGTTTTCCCCTTGATCTGGGTGGGAAAGGAACTGAGACACATCTCGCGGAAACAAAGCTGAACTGCTCTGGGCACTCTGTCTTCATTCAACCAGGTACATCCTGGCACTCAAGGCTTTGGACTTTCTATGGGAATGCGCAGCTATCTTGATCCCCTCGAACAGCCGGTTTTCCCTTTGATGTGCATGGGCCGGGAAATGAGTAACATCTTGTGGAAACAAAATTGAACGGCTCCAGGCACTCTCTCCTCATTCAACCAGGTACAGCCCGGCACCCAGTGCTTGGGACTCTCTCTGGGAATGTGCAGCTAGCTTGATCCTCTAGAACAGCTGGCTTTCCCCTTGATCTGCGCGGGACGGGAACTGAGACACATCTCTCGGAAACAAAGCTGAACGTCTCCGGGCACTCTCTCCACATTTAACCAGGTACAGCCCGGCAACCAGGGTTTGGGACCCTCTCTGGTTATGCGCAGCTAGCTTGATCCCCTAGAACAGCTGCTTTTCCCCTTGATCTGCACGGGACGGGAACTGAGACACATCACGCGGAAACAAAGCTGAACGGCTCCAGGCACTCACTCCTCATATAACCAGGTACTATCTGGCACCCAGGGCTTGGGACTCTTTCTGGGCATGCGCAGCTAGCTTGATACCCTAGAACAGTCGGCTTTGCCCTTTTCTGCACGGGACCCAAAATGAGACACATCTCACGGAAACATAGCTGAATGTCTCTGGGAAATCTCTCCTTATTCAACCTGGTATGCTCGGCACCTAGGGCTTGGGACTCTCTCTGGGCATGCGCAGCTAGATTGATCCCTAGAACAGTCGGTTTTCCCCTTGATCTGCAAGGGATGGCAACTGAGACACATCTCTCAGAAACAAAGCTGAATAGCTCCGGGAAGTGTCTCCTCATTCAACCAAGTACAGCCAGGGACCCAGTGCTTGAGACTCTCTCTGGGAATGTGCAGCTAGTTTGATTCTCTAAAACAGCCGGCTTTCCCCGTGATCTGTGTGGGACAAAATGAAACATATCTCGTGGAAACAAAGCTGAACGGCTCTGGGCACTCTCTCCTCATTTAACCAGGTACAGCCCAGCACCCAGGGTTTGGGACTCTCTCTGGTTATGCGCAGCTAGCTTGATCCCCTAGAACAGCTGGTTTTCCCATTGATCTGCGCGGGATGGGAACTGAGACACATCACGCGGAAACAAAGCTGAACGGCTCCGGGCACTCACTCCTCATATAACCAGGTACAACCCGGCACTCAGGGCTTGGGACTCTCTCTGGGCATGCATAGCTATATTGATCCTCTAGAACAGCTGGCTTTGCCCTTTTATGCACAGGACGCAAACTGAGACACATCTCGCGGAAGCAAAATTTAATTGCTCTGTGCACTCAATCCTCATTCAAGCAGGTGCATCCTGGCACCCAGGGTTTGGGACTCTCTCTGGTCATGCGCAGCTAGCTTGATCACCTAGAACAGCAGGTTTTTCTCTTGATCTGCGCGGTACGTAAACTGCACACATATCGCAGAAACAAAGCTGAATGGCTCCGAGCACTCTCTCATCATTCAACCAGGTACATCCCGGCACCCAGGGCTTGGGTCTCTCACTGGGCATGCGCAGCTAGCTTGATCCTCTAGATTAGCTGGCTTTCCCCTTGATCTGCGCGGGGAGGGAACTGAAACACATCTCATGAAAACAAATGTGAACGGCTCCAGGCACTCCCTCCTCATTCAACTAGGTAAAGCCAGGCACCCAGGGCTCAGGACTCTCTCTGGGCATGTGCTGCCAGCTTGATCTCCTAGAACAGCCAATTTTCCCCTTGATCTGCATGGGATGGGAACTGTGACACATCTCGCGGAAACATAGCTGATCATCTCCGGGCACTCTCTCCTCATTCAACCTGGTACACTCGGCACCTAGGGCTTGGGACTCTTTTTGGGCATGTACAGCTAACTTGATCCCCTAGAACAGACGGTTTTCCCCTTGATATGCGCCGGATGGTAACTGAGACACATCTCGCGGATACAAAGCTGAAGGGCTCTGGCAACTTTCTCCTCATTCAACCAGGTACAGCCCGGCACCCAAGGCTTGGGACTGTCTCTGGGCATGAGCACCTAGCTTGATCCACTAGAACAGCCAGTTTTCGCTCTTGATCTTCGCGGGACGGGAACTGGGACACATCTCGCAGAAACAAAGCTGAACTTCTTCAGGCACTTTCTCTTCCTTCAAACAGGTACTGCCCGGCACCCAGCGCCAGGGACCCTTTCTGGAGTTGTGCCCGCTAACCAGACCGCGAAGTATTCTCCCACTATATATCCCATAGGAACCATATGTTACTCTCTTAATTGGAACCTTCTCTAGTTTAGCTAAACCACTAGAATCACATTAGCCAATAATTCCTTAGCCTATTTCAGTTCATTCTGCATATCAAGCAGAATAGTAGCAGTGAGCGTGAAGGACTAAACCAGACTTGTCACAATGATAAAGCAATGCAAATGGCCACCAAACTTTCTTATTGAAGAGACTATTCCAGAAGATACCAACAATACTGTATTGTTAGACAACATCTCTGTCAAGGAATTTATAAGGGAGCTACTGATGATGCTTAGGGAGCTAAAAGAAACAATGGAAAGCAATGACAGAAGGGAGAAGAGGATTTGAATGCAGAAATAAAGAAAATGAAAACAAAAATGTCAGACTTGAAAAACCTGCTACTCGAATTGAAAAAATCAGTGGAAGGCCTCAGCAGCAGAGTAACAGCTGCTGAGAACAGAATCAGTGAGCTCAAAGATGAAGTTCAGAGACTCTCCAGAAAAGAGCAGAAAATGGAAAAGAGACTCACAATTCTGGAACTAATGGCAAAAGAAATGGTGATGAAGCCAAGAGGGGTAACATAAGAATTATTGGAGTCCCAGAGCGACAGGAAGAAAACCTTGATGAAGGAGAAACTGTGAAAGACATCATTGCTACAACGTTTCCAGAGCTGAAGAAAACTTTTGACCACATTCAGGAGGCCCGAAGGGAACCAGCTAGAAGAAATCCGAATAAAAATACCCCAAGACACATCCTGATCAAACTGACCAAAACCTTAGATAGAGACAAAATTCTGAAAGCAGCAAGATTGAAGAAAGATATCTCCTACAAAGGAACATCCTTAAAACTTACAGCTAATTTGTCTGATGAATCCCTCATTACCCAAAAACTGTGGTGGAATATAGTGAAAAAAAAACTCAATGAAATAAATGCCTCTCCAAAAATACTTTACCCAGTGAGACTCCCATTCATAACAGAAGGAACAACACACAGTTTCACAGACAAAAAACAGCTCAGGAACTTCATAGATTCAAAAGCATGGTTAGAAGAACAACTAAATGGGCTACTTTAAGGCAAGACAGGCTCCTCAAATACACCAAATTTCAACAGAAAAATGGGACAAAACCCCGTAAGCATAATCTATCTCAATATCAATGGGCTAAATGCACCAATTAAAAGACACAGAGTGGTAGAATGGATTAGAAAATTGAACCCAACATTCTGCTGCCTGCAAGAAACACATCTCAATAGTCAAAGCAAACACATACTCAGAGTCAAAGGCTGGAAAACAATCCTCCAAGCAAACAGCTCCCATAAAAAAGCTGGGTTAGCCATATATATATATATATATATATATATATATATATATATATGACACTTCATCCTAAAATAGCTGAATACACATTCTTCTCAAGCGTACATGGAACATTCTCGAAGATAGACCACAGGCTGAGCCACAAAACATAACCCCATAAAATTAAGAAGATAGATATTGTATCAACAATCTTCTCAGACCATAATGCGCTGAAATTAAAAGTAAATCACACACACAAGAACAGAAAACTAAATCAAAAACCTGTAAATTAAACAGTGTGTTCTGGAACAACGAGTGGCTTCGAAAGGAAATCAAAGAGGAAATCAAAAGATTCCTAGAAACGAATGAAAATAAGGACACGAGTTAGCGAAACTTATGGGACACAGCAAAAGCTGTATTAAGAGGAATGTTTAGAGCTGTACAAGCATTCCTCAGGAAGTAGGAGTGAGGCCACATAAATAACCTAACCTCACAGCTTAAAAGCTTGGAGAAGGGCCGACAAAAGGAGCACGACCCGAACAGGAGGAAGGAAATCATAAAACTCAGAGAAGAGATTAACAAGATGGAAACCCCCCAAAAAATCCGAAATATCAATGAACCAAGAGTTGGTTCTTCGAGAAAATTAACAAGATCGATAAGCCTCTAGCAAAATTCACAAAGAAAGGGAGAGAGAAAACCCTAATAAACTGAATCAGAAATGAAAAAGGGGTCATTACAACAGAAACTACAGAAATTCAAAGAATCCTCAGGGAGTACTTTGAGAAGGTTTATGCCGCGGAACATGAAAACCTCGAGGAAATGGATAAATTCCTAGACTCCTACTGACTCCCAAGGCTGAACCAAGAAGATCTGGAATACCTGAAAAGACCTATCACCATCAAAGAAATTGAAATGGTAATAAAAAGTCTCCCCAAGCACAAAAGTCCTGACCCGGATGGATTCTCTAGTTAATTCTTCCAAATCATTAAAGACAATTTACTCCCAATTCTCTTTAAGCTTTTCCACAAAATTAAAATATTACAAACCCTTCCGAACAGTTTCTTCGAAGCAAATTTTATGCTGATAACAAAAGCCGACCGAGATAGCACAAAGGAAGAGAATTACAGGCCGATATCCCTGATCAACACAGATACAAAGATCCTCAACAAACTACTAGCAAATAGAATCCAACAACTCATCACAAAGATCCTACACCATGACCAAGTAGGATTCATCGCAGGGATGCAAGGATGGTTTAAAATTCGGAAATCAATCAACATAATCCATCATATCAATAATAGAAAAGATAAAAACAATATGATCATATCAATAGATTAAGAGAAAGTATTTGACAAGATCCAGCACCCCTTTATGATGAAAACCCTAGCAAAAATGGGTATAGAGGGGGACTTTCCTCAACATAGTCAAAGCCATTTACCACAAGCCTACAGCAAGCATCATCCTCAATGGGGAAAAAATTGAGAGCCTTCCCTCTAAGATATGGGACGAGAAAAGGATGCCCACTCTCTCCACTGCTGTTCAATATTGTACTGGAAGTACTAGCAACAGCGATTAGGCAAGAAAAAGATATTAAGGGCATTCAAGTAGGAAAGGAAGAATTCAAGCTCTCACTATTCGCAGATGATATGATACTATATTTAGAGAACCCTATGACCTCCACCAAGAAATTACCAGAAACAATAAATTTGTATAGTAAAGTTCCAGGCTCTAAATTCAATATCCAAAAGTCATTGGCTTTCCTATATGCAAACAGTGAGAGAGAAGAAAGCTACATTAAAAAAAATCCCATTCACAATTGTGCCCCAGAAAATCAAGTACCTAGGAATCAGCTTAACTAAGGAAGTAAAGGACCGGTAAAAAGAAAACTGCAAAATGCTACTTCAGGAAATAAAAGAGGACATGAGGATATGGAAAGAAATCTAGTGTTCATGGGTCAGGAGAGTTAACATTGTCAAAATGGCAATACATTCCAAAGCATTGTACAAATTCAATGCAATGTCTATAAGGATACCCATGGCATTCTTCAAAGAAAGGGAGCAAACACTCCTGAAATATATATTGAACAATAAACCCCCACGCATAGCTAAAGCAATTTTTGGGAAAAAGAAAATGGGAGGAATCAACCTCCCTAACTTCAAGCTCTACTACAAAGCAGTATTAATTACAACAGCATGGTACTGGAACAAAGGCAGAGCTGTTGACCAATGGAACAAGGTTGAATACACAGACATCTCCCCTCAATCATATGATCATCTAATCTTTGATAAAGGTGCAATAAATGTGAAGTGGAGTAAGGAAAGCCTCTCTAACAAATTGTCCGGGCAAAACTGGATGGCTACATGCAAAAAAGTGGGCTCAGATCTCTGCCTAACACCATGTACAAAAGTAAGATCAAAATGGTTTCTAGACCTCAACATCAGACCAGAAACCATAAGGTACATTGAAGACAAAGTTGGCAAAACCCTCCATGATATTGAAGCTAATAGTATCTTAAAAGATGTCACGCCACTGTCCAAGCAATTGAAAACAGAGAGAGATAAATGGGACTTTCTTAATCTAAGAAGCTTCTGCACCTCAAAAGAAACAGTGACCAAAATACAAAGACAGTCTACAGAATGGGAAAAGACATTCCCCTAATACACATCTGACAAGGGGTTGATATCAAGGATATATAAAGTACTGGTTCAACTCCACAAGACGAAATCATCCAACCCCATCCAAAAATGGGGAAATGAAATGAACAGAAACTTTCTCAAAGAAGAAATCCGAATGGCAAAAAAGCACATGAGAAAATGCTCTATATTGTTAATTATCAGGAAGATGCACATGAAAACAACAATGAGATACCATCTCACACCTCCGAGACTGGCCCACATCCAAAAGAACAAAAACAACCGATGCTGGCGTGGATATGGCGAGAAAGGGACACTCCTTCACTGTCGGTGGGAATGCTGACTAGTTCAGCCCTTTTGGAAAACAGTATGGACGATTCTCAAAAAATTAGAAATTGAGCTCCCATTTGACCCAGCAATACTACTCCTGGGAATATATATCCCAGAGAGGCAAAAATGTATAGTCGAAGTGATATCTGCACCTGTTTGTTCATTGCAGCACACTTTATAATAGCCAGAATCTGGAAAAAACCTGAATGTCCAAGAACAGATGACTGGTTCAAGAAACTTTGGTATGTATACACAATGGAGTATTATGTAGCTGTTAGAAAAGATGAAGTCATGAAATTTACATACAAGTGGTGCTACCTGGAAAGTATCATGCTAAGCGAAATGAATCGGAAAGAGAGGGATAGACATAGAAAGATTGAGGGAACCTGGCCCTTTAACTCACCAAGTGCCTATGTGCCTGTGCTACGTATGGCTATCTTGACCTACGTGACCGTCAGCAGGTAAAGCCTGTGCTAAGTATGGCTATCCTGACCTACGTGACCCTTGGCAGGTAAAGCCTGTGCTATGTATGGTTATCCTGAGAAAACATCTGTCATGGCTGTTTCTGACAATGATTAACATGGTATAAGCTTTGTAAGGCATGGTATGTCAAACTTATAGACTCTGTAACTTTCCTAACCACATTTGGGCACGACCCTTTTTATGTAACTGCATTGTGCTTTTCCTGTACTGATAGGTATTTAAGCCCCTGCTGCCCTGAATAAAGTTCTTTTCTGTCCTATCCTGTCCTGTCTGCTGTCCTGTCTGCTCTGTCCTGTTTTCTCTGCATTATGTCTCTTGTGTGTTGTGTTCATTCTGTCAGTCGTTCCCTGCACCTACAGATCATGGGCCATCTCCGTGAGCTGAAGAGTAGTCTGGCAGGGTCCCCAGGAACTGGTGCCCACGCGGGGCGGTGTCTGGGAGACGATTGCTGAACTCCCCTTCAGGAAGCAGTGGCCACCAGGACGCACGGAAAGGTAAGTGTGCGACAAAAGTCCCTATCTCGATTCAAGGCCGAGTGGGCAGATTCCCGTTTGTTCGAGGCCGAGAGAGCAGAAGTCTCCGTCTTGTTCAAGGCTGAGAGGGTAGAAATCCCCATCTTGTTCAAGGCTGAGAGTGCAGAAGTCCCCATCACGTGATCGAGGCCTAGAGGGCGGCATCAGGGGAGAATTGAGTGTTCAGTCTCATAATAGGTATATGAGATGGTCACTGGTTTGGATAAGGACCCCTGCGCCCCTTTGTCATGTGCTTTGTGATATGTGTGTGTCAGTGAATGAGCAGTCAGAGTCGTCCTCGCCTCTGATTCGAGTCTGTGGTTCCACGACTGGGCACCCTTAAGGTCCCCGAAAAGGCTACTGAATCCAGTTGGGCTGTCTGTGGTTCCACGGGAAACATATGGTCTATGGTGGTGCTGACTTAGACGTCGGCCGCAAGTCACCTTTGGCTGATCCACTACGGCTAAGTTTCCCACTGGCCAGACAAGCACCTGAGTGGGCCCCTTTGTCGGGCCTCCCTCGTGTCTCATGTCTGTTTTTCCCAGGTATTCATCCGGGGGTATAGCCTTCCAGTGACCCATCTCCTGTCTCGTCACTCTTTATGTCTTGACTGCCTTCTATTCCTTTCGTCTGTCTTACTCCCTCTCTCCTTCCTATATTTCTCATTTTCTGTATTCGTGTGCATCTGTATCTTTGAATTAAGCAAGAAGGAATTGTTTGTTCCTGGTTTAAAGACCTCCCTTAAGCACTGAGTAATCTAGGTAAAGAAAAAGGATCTTGTCAATTTCTTTATTCTTCTTAAAAATGTGTGTATAAGAAACGTAAGGGCTGTGTGGGGGAATATAAAATCCCCCAACCGGACCTTTTCCTACTGGAACCTTATCAATGAGATTCTCCGTGTCAGGCATTCTGAGGTTGACACAACTCAGAGACCTTCTTAAAGGGCTACCGCTCCTTTGCTCCACAGTCTCGCGGCCCTTCTCGGCCTCCCTCTATCCCTTCCCCCCCATCATCAGCCCAAATTTGTTTTGGGTGGCCTGTTGAGTGGGCCCATCTCTTTCCCCCTCTCTTCTCCCTTCTCAACCCAATCTTGTTTCAGGTGGCCCCATTAGTGGACCGATCTCTCTCCCTCTCACTCTCTCAGTCACTTTCTCTGCTCCTTACCCCAGACACCTTTTCCCGGCAGTTCTGCCCTGCGGGCACTGGTGGAGCACTTAAAGGTCACTAGGGTGCTCGCCGCTAGAAGTCTCCCGTGACAGGATGAGGGGATCACAGTCTTGATTCCCAGAATAAAATTGCGTCCCCCGCAGAAGAAAAAACTGTGCATTGTTAGGTACTCGTCAGCTAAGCACATCCACGTCCCCACATTTGAAAACGCCACATTTCTCTTTCCCTCTCCCTCCGCCTTCCTTTCTTAGGACAATGGGAAATTAGCATAGCAAAAGGGAAGTCTTTGTTGTGGGTCTTAAGGACTCCCTCCGGGCTCCAGTTACTAGCACTGCAGACAATCCTACAGATCCTCCCTCTGCTCCCCACCACGACTACCCTTCTGTCCTATCCCCAGAGGATGAGGCAGACCTCCAGCAGGAAGCTGACCGATATCAAGACCCCAAAAGGCCCCCACACCTCCCTACCTTTTCTTCCTGACCTCCCGCTTACAACCCTAAAATGTATTTACAAGAGACAATTGATCCCTCTATGAATGCAGAATTCCAGAGCTAAAGGCTGCTAGTTAGTAACTTGATCTGGAAAACCTGGCGCCAGGAGAAGACTTGGAAGAACTGAACCCCCGAAGGTGAATATCACGTACATGCCCTTTGGGCAAATTTGGAAATCTCGGTGGGACTGGTGAGTGTGGTGCACACCTCTGTAAGTGGAGGACCGGTCCGAGCTAGTGTAGGAGTATGATCTGTGCGTGTGACCTTAATGTGTGTATTGTCTTACTATCTTTCTCCTAGTTCTGTTTATTTAGATTGTCTAATACGGGTCACAAAGCTTTAATTCTTGATCACTTCTCTGAGATCCACAGGAAAGCTCAGGATCTGGGCTTGAGGGTCAAGAAAGGTAAGTTTGACATTTATTGTTCATCAGAATGGCCTTCCTTTGGTGTGGATTGCCCCCCACAAAGTTCCTTCTCACCAAACCTTGTGGCTCCAGTAAAAGAGGTAATCTGTAGAATATCTGCTGTGAAGGTATGCTTCCTTGGAAAACTCTAGGGGGCACGGGGAAGGAATTTGATAACCTCTGTTTGAATGGTCTCTGCAAAGAGGCATCCCTCCTTTGTCTGTTTTGTGTCACCATCCACTATGGGAGGGATGGGGGGAAAATCCACTAGTGGAAAGACTCTAGGAAACTAAGGCAGACCAATTAACTGAAATAAGATCCTTTTCCCCACCCAGTCTCAGTCTAACTAGAAGATCAGCTAGAGGTCAATTGAAATGCTAATGAAGGCAGTTCCGATTAAAAAAAAGGGGGGGGGGGTAAAGGCCAAAGTAAGAGGCCAATTTACAGGGGGTTAGAATCCTCTTGGGAGAGGCCAAAGTGATAGACCTGGAGAAAAATTTTGCCAAGGAACCATCCTTTTTCATAGATTATTGCTTGCAATTAGAAAAACATCCTAGGAGCCTCCAACTAGGTAGTTTAGATAAAGAGCATCTTGTTGACATCTGTAACACCTTGTGGCCTGAGCATAGTGGGGAAAGATAGCGAGTAAATGGCAGTTAGCATTATCAGATTATTTTGGAGTCAGATCTTTGCAGGTAAACTAAAGAAATAGGAGTATCAAAGCAGAGGAGGCAGGAAAATGCAAGATCTTATGATTAACTATTTGACATCAGAAACAAAGAAGTGTATCACTAAGGAACCTATCCCCATGTCTGATAAGAATCTCCCTGCCTCAGAATTAGCCTTGGCTAAAAAATGGTAACATCTTTGTCATAGTTTATTTTTCTGGCTTATACCAACAAAAGCACCTTCCTGACCCATTTTTAACAGCAGGAGACTGGCTGTTCAGGCTGGGAAATGGGGAGCATTGGTCCCAATTTCTCCCTGTCATTTTTTGAAGACTCAGATTGATCAATCAACTGCAGATGTGTGCACCTGTACATGTGGTGTTTTAGTCAGTTCATTGTCTGTCTGTCTGTCTGTCTGTCTGTCTGTCTGTCTGTCTATGTAGAACACTTGAGTGTTGGAACCAGGCTGAAATCAGACGTAGAAATTCTAAAGAAATCAGTGATATGCAACCCAGTGGTTTAAGAAATCCAGTTGTTTTAGGAACCTGTCAAACAAGGGTTATACGAAGAATTCTTATCAGACGATTGAGCCTACAGAGAAAGCAGAATTCTCAATCTAAATTTCTTGTTAGAAGAACATTAATGATTATATGATTAGTAACAGTTGAAACCCTTTTGAACTTAAGAATATGTACTATGCAGTAGAGCTATAGAACTAGAGTCTGAAACTAAAATGATATAAAGTTCAGATTATGCAATTCTTTATCTTACAAGCCTCAGCCAATTGTAATGAGGAATTTAGCTGTTTTTACAAACAACAGAGGTACAGAAGGCATCAAAATAAACAAAGTTTTCTTATGGTTACATAAACATTGACAGTCCAAGTGTCATTTTCTATGATAATATCAAAGTTTGGTAAATCCCCCAAAAGGTTTTTTCTTTTTTTTTTTTGCATTTTATTTATTTATTTATTGAATCACTGTGGGGAAGGTTACAAAGCTTTCAGGTTTAGGTCTCAGTCATGCAAATATCAAACACATTTCCCTTTACCAATACTTATTTTTTACCATGAATAACCCCAATAAGACCCCACCCCCTACCCCTCCCAGTCCCTGTGAGGCAGATGAATTCTAGTTAACACTCTATCTGCTTTGATTAGATTCATTGTTTCATTAAAAGATTCACCACTATTATTTAGAGTTTAAGCCCCCCCAAATCAGACATGCTGAAAAAGCATTGTGAAGTGATTTGCTTTCTACAGCTGGGTTCAAGAATTAAATGTTGGTTTTGGATTTCTGCTATTTTACTTATTGACCCTGGAAGAATTTCTACTGAAAATCATATAGTTAAGAAATTGGTTTCTGTGCTCTGGAGTCGTGGCCGTGCTGGAGAGCCACTCGTGGGGGGTAACTGGTGGCCTCGGTAGGGCGTGAAGGGCGGACCGAAACGCCCCCCTTCCCATGAGGTTTTAGTCGCCCCCAAACCCCTGGCTCATACCAGCTGTCCACAAGGCTACCATGCGGCTGCCATCTTTCTTTCCAGGGAGGAAAGGGCGAATGGGGCAACACCCTTTCCCCTCCGGACAGACATGATGGCCTGGATTAACGCATAGTCTGTTCACTTTTCTGCTCCAAGCTGCCGGGTTCTGCATTAAGTCCTTGTGCTTCTGGGGCCGTGGCTGTGCTGGAGAGCCGCTCGCGGGGGGCAAATGGTGACCTCGGTAGGGTGTGAAGGACAGACTGGAACACCCCCCTTCCCATGAGATTTTAGTCGCCCCCACACCCCCGGCTCATACCTGCTGTCTACAAGGCTCCCGTGTGGCCACCATCTTTCTTTCCAGAGGGAGGAGGGCAGAAGGGAGCAACACCCTTTCCCCTCCGGGCAGACATGATGGCCTGGATTAACACATAGTCCTTTCACTTTTCTGCTCCAAGCTGCTGGGTTCTGCATTAAGTCCTTGTGCTTCTGGGGCTGTGGCCGTGCTGGAGAGCCGCTCGTGGGGGGCAACTGGTGACCTCGGTAGGGCGTGAAGGACGGACCGGAACACCCCCCTTCCCATGAGGTTTTAGTCGCCCCCACACCCCCGGCTCATACCTGCTGTCCACAAGGCTCCCATGCGGCCGCCATCCTTCTTTCCAGAGAAGAGAGAGCGAATGGGGCAACACCCTTTCCCCTCCGGGCAGACATGATGGCCTGGATTAACGCATAGTCCGTTCACTTTTCTGCTCCAAGCTGATGGGTTCTGCATTAAGTCCTTGTGTTTCTGGGGCTGTGGCCGTGCTCCAAACTTAACTCTGATTTTCAGGGAGAAACGTTGGGTGGATTACTTCCAATTGATCACTTTCTATATAGAGAGCTGTGGGCATGACTTCCGGAATCAGAGGTTACCTGGGAGCTGTAGTCCCGGCAGATTTGAGGAAAAGTCCTAGTTCCCGCATACTCGAGCTGTGCTTGTAGAGGCTTCTGGTCACCGGGGTTCCATCTGGGGGAGGCGGGATGCGGTACCTACCCCATCTGGGATTTCCCGATGATCTCGGCTCTTTTTGGAACCTGTTTTTTCCTTTTTCTCCGGGAGCTGTGTGTCCCACCCTCCATGTGGCCCTTCTCTTCCGGCTGTATGAAAAGTTTTTTTCTGTGTCTGAAAGCATGTTTGTATTCTGTTCGGATTGTTAAACGTATCTGGTGCAGAGAGCTCATGATTTTAAATAAGGAAGGTATAAGGACTATTGAAATTAAGCCAAAGAAGATTTTATCATGTTTCATAAAAATTGATTTTTCATAGGTCTTCTGCTGTCATATTAATGTATATATTTGTATCTGCATTGGATTAGAATATTTGACCTAGAAAATCTTGTGAGTTAAAATAACTATGACACAAGAAAACAGGTTCAAAAAGCAACGTTTTAGTTTAAACATGAGTTTCTAGAGTTATAAGATTGGTTGCAAAACGTGTCCTACCAGTGCTCCATTTGATCTCTGAGACTCTTGGTAACTAAAATTTCTAGATCTACTAAGAGTTATAACTATATTGTTAATTAACCTGTTCAGTGCTTGAAAGTGCATGCAACTATTTTGATAACTTTATTTCACGCAAAGCCTTGTCATCAGGTATAAACCTGGCCCTGTTCTTCAGAAAGCTTTGTACAGAAGTGTGAAATACTTAATGTTTCATAATAATCTATGAGTGCTTTAATCTTTTGTATTTGTGTGGAAATCAGAATTTTAAGATGTCTTCTGGTTAATTTCTAATGTAAAATGATCTTTTGCCCAGTGAATATACCTTGTAAGAGCTTTAATTGTGGGCATTTTTAAGGCTTTTTGAATATCTATGGAAGCACTGCAGAGTACAGGTTTGTTAAGTGAGATTAAGATATGGTCCACACTTCCCACAATATTTCCCCTTTCCTTCCCCTCATGCCCCCCCACCATTTCTGCCCCCTCTCCAGTCTGGCTCTGTAGATGTCCTCCGGGCCCTAGTGGTTGCCTCCTTTGACCCCGACAGAGGATTCCTGGTGGCTCTGTTCACTGATGGGCCTGACTCCTCATCTCGCTGCCTCTGTAGTCGACTCCTCTTCAGAGTTCTGTATGACTGTTCTGGTGGTCCCCCATATTTTGTACCACCCAACTTCCACCCTTTATGATTACTGGTCCCCACCTGCACAATGTTGCCACACCCTGCTGACTCCGCCTGGAGCCTGTCACAGCCCTCACCGTCGCCGTCCTGTTCACCCTCGGCCTTGTGGGCTCTGGTACAGGCATCACCGCCCTGACCTTACAGCACTCCGGTTTAGCTACACTTCGTGCCGCCATGGATGCTGATTTAACGTGCCTTGAACAATTCATCTCTCACCTCGAGGATTCGCTGACATCTCTTTCGGAGGTTGCTCTTCAAAACCACCGGGGACTGGACTTGCTCTGTATGAAAGAGAGGGGATTGTGTGCTGCATTTGGGGAAGAGTGCTGTTTCTATGTCAATCATAGTGGGGTCATCAGGGATTCTATGAGGGAACTTCGGAGGGCCTGTACTGGACTTGTTCTTTATGAAACAGGAGGGATTGTGTGCTGCCTTAGGGGAGGAGTGATGCTTTTATGTCAACCACAGTGGAGTGATTAAAATCTCCATGCGAGAACTAAGGGAAGGTTTGGAGGGGAGATAACGGGAACGTGAGTCTCCTAGCTCTGGGTGGACCATGCACTCTCTATTCCCTTACTCGTTGCCACTCTCGGGTCCCCTGACTGCCCTTTTATTGATTGCTACTGTGGGTCACTGCATTTTTAACCAGATTATCGGATTATCGCTTTTGTTAGACAACATATAGCTTCTCTATCTGCCAACCCCATACAAGTGCATTACCACCGCCTGGCAATGGAGGATGCTTCCCTGGACTATGCGGCCACATAATCTGCTGCTACAGAGGACAGTTCGCGGGTCATGGTTGGTTGGACCCAAACTTGAGTTTTTTATGGCCAGCTCCCCTGCCCCTCTCTGATCTGACACTCTGGGTATGAAAGAGTCGGAGTTTACCCTATTCCATTTATGTTCAGCCGCTAGGTGTCTGTCAAAGCACTGCAAGGGAGGTCTCACGGCTGATTCCGACTCCCTGTGGAGTACACTGGGACTGCATGGAGGTTTCCTCTGCATAGTGCTGGCCTTTTTTCGTGGCTCACCTCCGCTAGTAGGGTGAGCAGGGAAAAGGGGCTCTGTCTACTCTCCTCCCCTCCGCAAAACAGAGTTCTTCTTGATATCTTGGAGGGGCCCAGTCAATGCTCCCCCTAGCTGGCGTCTTTTATAATAAAGGAAGGGAGAGATGTGGGAAGCTGGCCCTTTAACTGACAAAGGGCCTATGTGCCTGTGCTAGGTATGGCTATCTTGAACTACGTGACCCTCCTCAGGTAAAGCCTGTTCTAGGTTTGGCTATCCTGACCTACGTGATCCTCAGCAGGTAAACCTGTGCTATGTATGGTTATCCTGAGAAAACATCTGTCATGACTGTAACTGACAATGACTAACTTGGTATAAGCTTTGTAATGCATGGTATGTCAAACTTATAGACTCTGTAACTTTCCTAACCACATTTGGGCATGACCCTTTTTGTGTAACTGCATTGTGCTTTTCCTGTACTGATAGTTATTTAAGCCCCTGCTTCCCTGAATAAAGTTCTTTTCTGTCCTATCCTGTCCTGTCTGCTGTCCTGTCTGCTCTGTCCTGTTTTCTCTGCATTATGTCTCTTGTGTGTTGTGTTCATTCTGTCAGTCCTTCCCTGCACCTACAGATCCTAGGCCATCTCCGTGGGCCGCAGAGTGGTCTGGAGGGGCCCCCCGCAAAAGATTTCATTCATCTTGGGGATATAAAGTAACAAAATAGGAGATTAATACCCAAGAATAGCCGATATCAGTACCAGGAGGATTACTTCATAGCTTAGAGGCCAGCCGGGCATTCTAAGGGAAAGGGCAGTTCAGATAGATAAGAGAGCACCAAATAAAGGGTGTTTGGAGGATCCTCCCAGGAGGGGAGATGTATGTTGAAAGTAGACTATGGACTGAACATGATTGCCACTCAATGCCTCTTTTGCAGACCACAACACCCAAAAGGAGAGAGAGAACAAAAGGAAATGCCCTGCCACAGAGGCAGGGTGGGATGGGAGGGGATGGGTGTGGGAGTGATACTGGGATCCATGGCGGTGGAAAATGGGCACTGGTGGAGGGATGGGTATTTGATCATAGTATAATCGAAACCCAAGCACAAAAATTTGTAAATCTACAACTGTACCTCATGGTGTTTCACTAATAAAAAAAAAGAAAAAAAGAAAAGAGGAGAAGAAAAAGGAGAAATTTAAACATAAGGAGCAGCAGCCTGTGAAGTAAAATCTGACGGAAAGGGAAGAAGAAGATGATGAAGAACAATAAGAAGAAGAATAAAAAGAAAAAGAAGAGGAAGAAAAAGAAGAAGATGATGATGATTGAGAAGAAGAAGAAGGGGAAGAGGAAAAAGAAGATAATGAAGTAGAAAAAAGAAGAAGAAAAGTGCAAAAAGCAGAAGAAATAAAAATGATAAGAGGAAGAAGAAGAAGAAAAAGAAGAGGAATGGAAGAAGATGGAGGAGAAGAATAATTAGGTGATGAAAAAATAGAAAATGAGAAGAAAAATAATAAGTAGTAAACGAATAAGGAGAAAAGAAAAATTAAGAGCATCAGCAAAAGAAGTAGAAATAGAATGAGAAAGGGAGGAGGGAAAAGAAGAAGAAGAAGAAGAAGAAGAAGAAGAAGAAGAAGAAGAAGAAGAAGAAGAACGATGAGGAGGAGAAGAACAAGAAGAAGGAGTAGAAGAAGAAGTAAAAGATGGAGAACTAGGAGAAGGAAAAGAAAAATAATAAAAAGAATGAATAGAGGTTGAAGAAGGAGAAACAGAAGGACTAGTAGAAAACTATGAAGATGATGGTGAAGAAGAAGAAACAGAATAGGAAAAACAGGAAAAATTCTGAGAAGAAAAAGAGGAAGAAGAAGGAGAAAAGCAAAGAAAATAAGACAGAGAATATGAGAAAGTGAAGTAGAAGGAGAAAAAACAAGAAGAAGGAGAAGGATAAGAAGAAGGAAAAGAAGTAAAGAAGTAGATAAAGAAGAAGAAATGGAGAAAAAGAAGAAGAAACAGAATAAGAAGAAAAGGATGATGGTGATGATGAAGAGGCAGAAGAAGAAGAGGAATTATAAGAAGAAGGAGGAGGAGGAGGAGAGGAAGAAGAAAAGGAAGATGATGATGATGGCAAAGAAGAAGGGAAAAAAGAAGGGGGGAAACAGGAAGAAAAAGAAAAAGAATGAAAGCATGAAAACAGAAGAAGAAAAGAAGACGAAGCAGAATAAGAAGAGTAGGAACAATAATAACACGAAGAAGAAGAAGAGGAAGAGGAAGAAGAAGAGGAAGGAGAAGGAGATAGAAGGAGAACGAGAAGAAGTAGAAGAACAAGAAAGACAAGAAGAAGAAGAATAGGAAGAAAAA